>NC_092230.1:43628734-43831234 GCF_036320965.1 Panulirus ornatus | reverse complement strand
GGAAACTTTAATATATGGACAGAAGAACTCTTATTATCTATCGTGTAGCTAATATGTCCCTCGACCTGATTCTTATTTTTCTATTTTTTCAAACGTATTGAGGACGCACTTCATATATATATATATATATATATATATATATATATATATATATATATATATACATACATATATCACTAAATCATTCCATATTCTTGTTTTTCTATTTTTCAAACGTATTTAAGACGCACCTCATGTATATATATATACATACATATATCACTAAATCATTCCATTTATTAATAATTATGTTCGAAAAATGAAATAATTTGTTTCGTATCAAAACATATGGTTACGGAGTTTGATACCCACTGCCTTCGAGTTTGAGTGCCATTCGAGTGTTCTTAAGTACTTACTTAAGTACTTAAGTACTTAATAAGATCCAAGTCTATCGACGCCTCTTATGCTTCTTCAGTACCCGCGTTGGATCGCCTCTTGACCCTCTCTTTTTTTCTCGTGGGTTCGATTAGTTTAGCCGTGGCGTTGGCGCTCACAGAGATTATTTGTACCTTAGACGTCTAAGGGGTCAAATTTTGGGGTTAGCTTGGCTTGGCTTCTGTACTCTGTCCATTCTTCTTCCTTCTGTACTCTTGTACCTGTCCATTCGGTCTGCCTCGTCCCAAGTCCTCGGACCAAAACTGGCTGATGATAAGCATTGCGACACACACACACACACACACACACACACACACACACACACACACACACACACACACACTGGGTGACGTAATAATAATGTGTGGATTAGGTTTTTTTCTTTTTTATTTAGACTTGAATGCGACTGTCCCTACTCATCAATTCAATGATGATGATGAATGGTGTTTTTTGTATGGCTCTTTTCTGCTGTGTTTCATTGGCCTTAGGTCACGTAGGGTTATGTTACACCAACTCTGACCTCGGCTCACAGTCCTGGTTCAAGAGGGGTGTGGTGTTTGTGCTTAGTCCAGGATCAACATGCTTGTTGCACGTCTCAAGGACCCTGAGCTCCTCCCCCAAACTTTGATGGTATGTGCCTCAAGGTCTGTCTTCTCTTCTCCCCAACTACCACACTTTTTCCCTCTCTGTTTCGCCCATGACTCAGTTAATTCATTAGATTTTACATTTGTCTTCGACCATCTAAACTCCTGCCATAAGACTGTGACATCTCACCCGCAAGTCGAGGTCCTCTACCTCGGGGATTTCAATGTTCACCATAGGGAATGGTTGATTTTCTCCCATGCTGATGGTGGGGTGATTGAAAGTCCACACGTTCTCCATTCTCAATGATCTAGATCAAATGAACTCCCACCCTCACCCTTACATTTGGCCGCTCTGACCACTGTCTTACAATTGTTCACTGTCCTACTATTCTGTTTTTTTTGTTTGTTTTTTCACCTCTAATCTCTCGATCTGTAAACACTCAATCTCGCCCCCAATTGGTTCATCTGATCACATTTACATAACTGTATCTATTTTAACGACACTTTCTCCCCCTCCCTTCCAGCAGCCACTTCTAAGCGTAAATATTAGCACCTCAGTATAAATGACTGGAAAATTTACGAAAATTCTCATCTGACTTTCACTGGGCAGATCACTGTCCCGTGGTGACTCTTCTGTCTCCACCGAACGCGTAGCAAAAGGTTATTATCGTTGCGAGAATGGAAAGCATTTATCCCCTCTTCCTCCAAGACGCGACTTCTTCCAATCCATGGCTCAACCGTTCCTGTTCTGAGGCCAGTTAGACAAAGGGATCAACCATATCGGGGCTTGGGGGAAAATCTCCTCCGACTCCCATTCACCATCCATCACTGCCTATAATCATTGCCAGCACCTTACCCGTGAGGCAAAGTGTTCCTTTATTTGAAGGAAGTGCCATAACCTCTCTTCCGTCATCCACTGATAGGTTTCTCTGTCATCCACTGATAGGTTTCTCTGTCATCCACTGATAGGTTTCTCTGTCATCCACTGATAGGTTTCTCTGTCATCCTCTGATAGGTTTCTCTGTCATCCACTGATAGGTTTCTCTGTCATCCACTGATAGGTTTCTCTGTCATCCTCTGATAGGTTTCTCTGTCATCTACTGATAGGTTTCTCTGTCATCCACTGATAGGTTTCTCTGTCATCCACTGATAGGTTTCTCTGTCATCCACTGATAGGTTTCTCTGTCATCCTCTGATAGGTTTCTCCGTCATCCACTGATAGGTTTCTCTGTCATCCACTGATAGGTTTCTCCGTCATCCACTGATAGGTTTCTCTGTCATCCACTGATAGGTTTCTCTGTCATCCACTGATAGGTTTCTCTGTCATCCACTGATAGGTTTCTCTGTCATCCACTGATAGGTTTCTCTGTCATCCACTGATAGGTTTCTCTGTCATCTACTGATAGGTTTCTCTGTCATCCACTGATAGGTTTCTCTGTCATCCACTGATAGGTTTCTCTGTCATCCACTGATAGGTTTCTCTGTCATCCACTGATAGGTTTCTCTGTCATCCACTGATAGGTTTCTCTGTCATCCACTGATAGGTTTCTCTGTCATCTACTGATAGGTTTCTCTGTCATCCACTGATAGGTTTCTCTGTCATCCACTGATAGGTTTCTCTGTCATCCACTGATAGGTTTCTCTGTCATCCACTGATAGGTTTCTCTGTCATCCACTGATAGGTTTCTCCGTCATCCACTGATAGGTTTCTCTGTCATCCACTGATAGGTTTCTCTGTCATCCACTGATAGGTTTCTCTGTCATCCACTGATAGGTTTCTCTGTCATCCTCTGATAGGTTTCTCTGTCATCTACTGATAGGTTTCTCTGTCATCCACTGATAGGTTTCTCTGTCATCCACTGATAGGTTTCTCTGTCATCCTCTGATAGGTTTCTCTGTCATCCACTGATAGGTTTCTCTGTCATCCACTGATAGGTTTCTCTGTCATCCACTGATAGGTTTCTCTGTCATCCTCTGATAGGTTTCTCTGTCATCCACTGATAGGTTTCTCTGTCATCCACTGATAGGTTTCTCTGTCATCCACTGATAGGTTTCTCTGTCATCCACTGATAGGTTTCTCTGTCATCCACTGATAGGTTTCTCTGTCATCCACTGATAGGTCTTTCTCCTCTTTAGCTAAGGGCATCGCTCACAATTTCTGTCGCTATACCTTCCCTTCACTTTTTCTGTTCTGACGGTCCTATAGCTGTCTCTCCCGTAGGAACTTTATTTGGCTCCCGTTTTCCTCTGAACTCCACCTTGGAGGATTCTGACAATCTTTCAGCTCCTGATGCTCCTCTATCTAATCCTATGCCCCTTCCTGTAATCTCTTTTTTTTTTTTAACTGTCCGAAAAGCGTTTCTCTCTCAAGACATAAGCAAGGTTTATGGTCTTGATGGCATCCATGCCCGTGTGCTGTAAGCGTGTGCCTCTGAACTTGCACCTGTGCTTGCTCGTCTATTCCATTTCTTTTTAGAAATCAGAACTTTTCCCTCTCCTTGGAAGCACGCGTTGATACATCCCATCCTTCAGAAGGATGGCCATTCTGACCCCACTAACTATTGTCCAGTTACTTTGACATCTACCTTTCCCAAAGTATTTGAATCCCTCTTCATCTCTCATATCCTTAGACATCTTGAATCTCACAGCCATCTCTCTGATCACTAGTATGGCTTCCATGAGTTAGGGTCCTACATCTCGAAGCTTTGGAACATTCTACCCTCTCATGTCTTTCCCAATAACTATGACTTGGCACATTTGAAAAGACAAGTTTTCACATCCTCCAACATTCGTAAATACTTTCCCTCGTCTCTTATATTTTTCCCTCTCATAATCCTTTCTCTAGTTCCATGAAGGCACCAGCCTTGATGTGGATGTTTGTCTGTGACTGGAACCTCCAACGAAAAAGATAAAGAAATAATCAGAGTGAATGTTATCATCATTAGTCCTTTATCAGCAGTACCCACTTTGGACTTCGTCCGGATCACAGTCTGTAAACCTGGCGTGTTCCTCATCATCATCATGTCTTTCTCTCTCTCTCTCATGTCGTGAGGTCATCATCACCCACAAACCTGCCCAGGTCAGAGTCCAGGCCATCAAGGCAAAGGGGATACATACCCTACACCATAGAACAGCAGTGGACTTAAAAAGACCTGAGCCCCTGTGGCACTCCACCCACCACAACACAACCATCAGATCCAGCAGAGGAATCTCTGTGGCTGTGGATGGATGGATCAACCTTTCCTACTTCAGTAGCGGTGTTCCTCAAGGTTCTATTCTGTCCCCCTACATTTGGTTCTCCCACTTTTTTCTTTTGCAACAATATTCTCTCTTCCACAAATCCTTCCCAGTGTGGGATTGTAGTTCCTCATTCTCCTGGCACCGTCCATTTCATCTCGTCTCGAGTTTTTATTCTCCTTTTCATTCCCATTTCTTTTTCTTCTCCCTCGTCCTCTGGTGTGTTACTCCTGACCAAACAATTCTGGGCTGGTTTATTGTCCGACTTTAACAAGTATATGTTGGCCATAGGCATCACGCATGTCTAGCGTCTTGTTGTATGTACCGAAGTCTCTTATTTCTTGGCCGATGTTGATCAAATTCCATCGCAGTTTCTTTATGTGCTCTGTTTCTTAGGCTTTCCCTCCCCTTTCTCGTTTCCCAAAGATGATCTTTCTTTCTCCAGCTCGTGAGATCACCACGGATATTAAAACTGCGGTTTCTTTATGTGCTCTCCTTCTAAGGCTTTCCCTCCCCTTTCTCGTTTCCCCCAAGATGATCTTTCTTTCTCCAGCTCGTGAGGTCACCACGGACGATAATACTGGCAACTTCCCTACCCTCCCTCACACAGTGACCCACTTCTCTCTTTATCTCCTGTGATCGTGCCATGTCACTACCCACCTTCTCTTTATCTTTAACCTTATCTAAGATCTGCTTTTCTTTTTTTCATACCCTGTCACTGAATGGTTTGTTTTTGGGGGGCCCTGATCTTACTCCCATCCATTGGCTCCGAGCGCCTCTACCGACTGTCTTATGGGGTTCTTACTGTCCACACTTGGGCTCTGTCCACTACTCAGTTCATCTCTCCCGTCACACACAGCCACTGTGTGTCCTCTCCTCCTAACACACACCCCACACACACACACACACACACACACACACACACACACACACACACACACACACACACACACACACACACACACGCCTAAGAATCATCACTTAGACCCATGTCCCTCGTCGCTGTCTCGCCTTCCTGGTCACCTCCTCTTCCTGCCCGTTCACCTGCTCTTCTCCTGGGAAACTCCTCCGTCTTAAGACGATTCATTCCCTCCTCCTCCTCCTCCTCCTCCTCCTCCTCCTCCTCCTCCCACACAAACCCCCACAGGCCTTTGTCATCCCCCACAGATAGATGGGAATCTTCAAGTGCGTCCATCGCCCCTCGTGCACAGCGAAACCCCAGACATCTGCCCAGGTTCCTAGACCGCGTCCTCCTGTGTCGATGTGTTCGAAGCTCACACACCATTGGCCTCCACCCAGGCCATGGAACGGTGTTGTGTGTGTGTGTGTGTGTGTGTGTGTGTGTGTGTGTGTGTGTGTTTGTCTGTGGATCTGCCACATGGCTAGTGTATGCATGATGGCTTATTATGACACGATAACGATTTTTTGGGGGGCGAAGATAATGCTATCATTGCCTGACCCCGATGTAACACATTGGTTACTTGATGCTTCTTCCACCACCTGCCCACGTACGTGCTTCTTCCACCACCTGCCCACGTATGTGCTTCTTCCACCACCTGCCCACGTACATCCTTGCTCTCCCCACCCTCCCTCCCTCCCCCTCCCCCCACACAAAACCCCACACCGTTACCACAGACGATCCACACACACCCCCACAACACCCCCCCAACACCCCCACACCCCCACACCTCATTAATATGGTCAAGACTGCTGTCTTTGTGTCCGTGTCTCGGGGTGTGGCCACTTTGCTGCTCAACTCCTTCCCTTCCACCCAACTGGTGGAGGGAAGGGGAAGAGGGGTAAGAGAAGGGAGTGAATTGAGGGGAGGGAAAGGAAGGGGAAGGAGGGAAAAGGAGGGAAGGGGGAGGTGGTGTTGTTACCTAAGCAGATGGTACGTACGTGCCACCCGCCACCATCACGGTGAAGAGGGGGGGGGGGAAGACTGTAGCCAGAAACCCCCCCGCCGTGCGCGTTGCATTGTTAAACTGAACCGGATCGATCACCTCACCTGAACAAAGGGGTTGTCTTGCCACACACACACACACACACACACACACACACACACACACACACACACACAGTACTAATAGGGAAGGATTGCACATGACTGGGAGATGTATAAGAGAAAGCGGCAGATGCCAAGAGCAAGGTGCAGGGGTTGAAAAAAGAGGGCAAGTCCAAGCTGGGGTGAGCGAGTATCAGTAAAGTTTAAGGAGATGAAGATGTTTTGGAAGAAAGTTAACAATGTACATAATATTTGTCAGGGGTGAGAGATCTGTCAGTAAGGGTTAATGAAATATGAGGCAAGGGTAAGCGTTCCATTTCTATGTGGGGGTTGTTGTTTAGCTTCTAGTGCGGTTTGGGTAGGAGGGGTCCAAGTGCTGATGCGCAGAACCGAGCGCCAAGGATGCTGACGTGTAAGACTTTCCATGGAAGGGTCTTTTACTTCATTATGAAGGTGCTGAGTGCCCCAGTGTTTGTTCTGGTTGCACTGTTATCCTGCGTGGCTTGCAGTTTTGTTATGTTTCCATTCGAGATGGTGGAAGACCAGAAAGGGTGAGGCGTGGTTTCAGTTGGAGCGGATGAATTGAGGAATTCTCTCTCTTGTCCACATCATCTGTGTGTTAGCTTTCGTGTTGATTGTGTTGGTGCTGCTGGGGTGTGATTGCTGAGAGAGAGAGAGAGAGAGAGAGAGAGAGAGAGAGAGAGAGAGAGAGAGAGAGAGAGAGAGAGAGAGAGAGAGGTCCATTCTTCGACAGTAAGCTTCTTGTTATAGACTTAAACTGGAAACGCCATTGGTCTGTCTTCCTGCCCTCCCCCCCAAACACGCGAAACAGTTGTTAAACAACAGAACCGCTTAAGCCAAGGGCAAATGCTGTCATGAGCGTTTGCCTTCTGTGTTTATCAACTCAATGTTTACCTCATGGGGTCGCCTGCACTGCACCCTCCCGCCGCCAGGGGAGGGTCGCCACCCAGAGAGGTCGTCACCTAGAGAGGTCGCCACCTAAAGAGTTCGCCAGCTCATCCAGGCCACTGAGCGTTGTGGCCAAGCAATAGTAATGTGTCTCACTGAATCATGGAATTGTAAGATTTCATCGATTTTTCTTTTTCTTTTAGGATGAAATAACTACTGTATCTCCCATAACCTATGGTGGGTTGGTTAGGTTGTGTCTATTGGTTGGTAATATGTCGCGAAGCGTGACTTACGGTAATAATATTACAATTATGACAACACATAGTGGCTGTATGTGTGTATAATGTACACTTCAACGGTTGTTTAGGTTTCTCTCTTGTGTATGTTTCGTTTTCGTGTTTATAGTGCGAGGGGAGGGCGTTCTGCACTCTTAGGGCCACCTCACTTCAACTCTATCTATCTTTGTGTTTGACATTTCTGGTGTTATCTTCGTTCACTTCTCTTTCGCTAAAGTGGCTCCATTTGTCGACATGTTATTGTGTTATTCCTCTTGTTTTTTATGTAATTCTTGTGTCCATTTGTCTCGTCTGGTTTGTTTCATTCTGCGGTCATTGTCAAAGGCTTTCAGGAGCTTTGGAACTGTAGTTATATCACCCATTTGACTTGTATATATATATATATATATATATATATATATATATATATATATATATATATATATATATATATGTATATATATATTACGTTGAAGGCTCAAGTCATGGACGAAAGTCCACATCAAGGACCTTAATTGAATTATAGAGAGATTAATGTATGGGGAAAAAGAAGAGATAAGAGAGAGTATTGACGAATTTGGGAGAAAGTGAAAAAACCTGTCTTTTAAAGTGTGCCAGATCTTAATTATTGGGAAAGACATGAGATGGTAGAGTTCCAAAGCTTAGAGGTGTAGGGAAAGGAACAATTATCAAAAGGGCCCACTCTTGAGTTCCCAACGGCCACACAGTAATCATGTGACGCAGCAGCTTGCCGAGTATTGCGTGGTCTGGCTAGTGGTGGTGGGGGGGTACACAGGCAGCCAGCTCTCGGGTACATCATCTCCACAATCTTAAACGCAAATATTATATTCACTGTCATAACATATACATCATACATCCCCCAAGTCTGCCCTTCATGGGGCGAGTCCCTCTGTGATTGCTCCCCACGGGGAGCGGGGAGTGAAGGGGAGGAATGATAATGACGGTGTTCATACGTCAGCCACATATGTCCCATCCTGTTGTCCTTGGCGCTCTGGTGCGTGCGTGTGTGTGTGTGTGTGTGTGTGTGTGTGTGTGTGTGTGTGTCGTGCATCGTCTAGCAGGGCGACGCGTCGCTGCCCTACAAGATATTAGGTCCATAACATTTAGGATCGCCATAGACACATCCTAATACGGCGGTACGAGGGGCGAGGAAGGGGTATGTGGTGTGTGCGTGTGTGTGTGTGTGTGCGTGTGTGTCGTACCCCCTTCCCTCTCTCTCTCTCTCTCTCTCTCTCTCTCTCTCTCTCTCTCTCTCTCTCTCTCTCTCTCTCTCTCTCTGGAAAGTGGCGCAGATCTAAGGCGACCGACTGACCCACCACGTCTTGTCTCCTCCCTATCCCGCCTCGCGCTCCACTCTAATCCAGTCAGTAATAAGTCCACCCTCCACCTCCTCCACCACTCCTCCTCCTCCTCCTCTTCCTCCTCCTCCTCCTCCTCCGTTGTCAGTCACCAGACACCACGACGGAGGCGACTGGATGGATGACTAGATGGATGATTGGATGGATGACTAGATGGAGTTAAGGCAGGAGGCGTGGTGAGGAGGAGTTAAGGCTGGAGGCGTGGTGAGGAGGAGTTAAGGCAGGAGGCGTGGTAAGGAGGAGTTAAGGCAGGAGGCGTGGTGAGGAGGAGTTAAGGCAGGAGGCGTGGTGAGGAGTGATTCCTGCCGACGAAGGTCACGTCGTCTGCCACCTCACGCCCCTGCCTGGCTCGGCCCCGCGCCTCCCATATGACTCACCTTATGTAATGCCTTATGTAAATACCAGCCCCCACTCACACGAGTGTCCACACACACACACACACACACACACACACACACACACACACACACACACACACTAATAAGCGTGCCGCCCCCTCCCTATCCAAGGCCAAACACTTGAAGCTATCATTAAGTACTAGACACGCGTTCCCTTCACAGTGGGGACGAACTGGCCACTTAAAAAAAAACTCGTTTGGCTCCACTGGGCAACTCCAGACCTTATGTAAATCCACAATATCACAACAGCAACAGCAACAACAGCGGTGCAGCCGACTGACGCCGCACGTCCAAAGATCTGCACAACCTTTGAACCCTCCTCAGTCAACAGACCAACACAATTCACTTCGCCATTTTCCAATCGAGTTGGATACAAGTGAGTCTGTGTGACCTCTAGATCTGTTCTTCAGTACTGTAATGATCCAAGGGCGCTCCACAAAGCGACTGAAGTTGGTGGCAGGTCACAGGGCGTGTGTGTGACCTGACCTGACCTCTTAATCGCCAGAGGCATGACCTCGGTGGCCCCCCCTTACCACCCTGATGTATGCACCCATCGGCGACGATTCGCTATTCATCGCCTCCTACACCGCCTTCGTCAGCTGTGTTCCAGACCTCTTCTACACCGGGGCATACATAGGGCGTCTCCTCCGTCAGTAGAAGTTCTCCCCAACGTGACTCCAGTTCCATTGCCACCCTAAGGGCGTCTCCTCCGTCAGTAGAAGTTCTCCCAACGTGACTCAGACCCATTACTACCCTAAGGGCGTCTCCTCCGTCAGTAGAAGTTCTCCCCAGCATGGCTCCAGACCCATTACCACCCTAAGGGCGTCTCCTTCGTCAGTAGAAGTTGCCCCCAACGTGACTCCAGACCCACTACCACCCTAAGGGCGTCTCCTCCGTCAGTAGAAGTTCTCCCAACGTGACTCCAGACCCACTACCACCCTAAGGGCGTCTCCTCCGTCAGTAGAAATTCTCCCCAACTTGGCTCCAGACCCATTGCCACCTTTAGGGCGTCTCCTTCGTCAGTAGAAGTTGTCCCCAACGTGACTCCAGACCCATTACCACCCTAAGGGCGTCTCCTCCGTCAGTAGAAATTCTCCCCAACTTGGCTCCAGACCCATTGCCACCTTTAGGGCGTCTCCTTCGTCAGTAGAAGTTGCCCCCAACGTGACTCCAGACCCATTACCACCCTAAGGGCGTCTCCTTCGTCAGTAGAAGTTGCCCCCAACGTGACCCCTGACGTCTCATCTTCCTGGCAGGTGTCCTTCGTGTTGCCTCGTCTCCGACGACCACCTCTTCGGTAGGAGTGTGACGTCGCCTCCCGCCCGTCACGAACGTCACCTGTGTAACAAACGGGACTTGACGTGCCCACGCCCGTCACCCGAGCATACAGCGGCAGCTGCAGCAGCAGGTGCGCCCCCCGCTGTCGCCGCTGCCTCATCCACCTCCTACAGGAGTTTATACACGCCGACCCCCAGCAGACCAACGCAGAAGACCATCATCCGCAGAAGGACGATCATCCGCACCTTCAGGGCCTCCGTCAGTCATCCCCTTCAGGGCCTCCGTCAGTCATCATCCCCTTCAGGGCCTCCGTCAGTCATCCTCTTCAGGGCCTCCGTCAGTCATCATCCCCTTCAGGGCCTCCGTCAGTCATCATCCCCTCCAGGGCCTCCGTCAGTCATCATCCCCTTCAGGGCCTCCGTCAGTCATCATCCCCTCCAGGGCCTCCGTCAGTCATCATCCCCTCCAGGGCCTCCGTCAGTCAGTCATCATCCCCTCTAGGGCCTCCGTCAGTCAGTCATCATCCCCTTCAGGGCCTCCGTCAGTCAGTCATCATCCCCTCCAGGGCCTCCATCAGTCAGTCATCATCCCCTCCAGGGCCTCCGTCAGTCAGTCATCATCCCCTTCAGGGCCTCCGTCAGTCAGTCATCATCCCCTTCAGGGCCTCCGTCAGTCAGTCATCATCCCCTTCAGGGCCTCCGTCAGTCATCATCCCCTTCAGGGCCTCCGTCCGTCAGTCATCATCCCCTTCAGGGCCTCCGTCAGTCAGTCATCATCCCCTCCAGGGCCTCCGTCAGTCAGTCATCATCCCCTCCAGGGCCTCCGTCAGTCAGTCATCATCCCCTTCAGGGCCTCCGTCAGTCAGTCATCATCCCCTTCAGGGCCTCCGTCAGTCAGTCATCATCCCCTCCAGGGCCTCCGTCAGTCAGTCATCATCCCCTTCAGGGCCTCCGTCAGTCATCATCCCCTCCACACACACACACACACTGACCACGTCAGGCGGCACCTGTCAACAACACCTGGTGCTCGAACGCCCCAGGAGAGAGAGAGAGAGAGAGAGAGAGAGAGAGAGAGAGAGAGAGAGAGAGAGAGAGAGACGACGCCCCTGTCAATGCAGCGACCCAAGAAAAGGGCGCCTCCAAGGTAGTAATCTTCACCCCAGGAATATCAAAGGGTCACACACACATGACCTCCTCCCTCCTTCCCTCCTTCCCTCCTCTTCCTCATCCCTCCCCCCCAAGCCGTCACGTCACCCCCCCTCCCCCCCTCCCCCCCCTTTTTCATTCGTCTGTTGGCTGTCGCTGAAAAAAAAAAGAAACGAATGAATATGACACACACACAAAAAAAGGCCTTTTGATGGTCCCGCTCGCCTTGATCTTCATTGGCGGCCAAGCTGTTGTTACGAACTTGGAAATGATGTTGATGAATGTGTATATATAGGAGGATGGTGGTGGTGATGTTGATGAATGTGTATATAGGAGGGTGGTGGTGATGTTGATGAATGTGTATATATAGGAGGGTGGTGGTGGTGATGTTGATGAATGTGTATGTATAGGAGGGTGGTGGTGGTGATGTTGATGAATGTGTATATATAGGAGGGTGGTGGTGATGTTGATGAATGTGTATATATAGGAGGGTGGTGGTGATGTTGATGAATGTGTATATATAGGAGGGTGGTGGTGATGTTGATGAATGTGTATATATAGGAGGGTGGTGGTGATGTTGATGAATGTGTATATATAGGAGGGTGGTGGTGGTGATGTTGATGAATGTGTATATATAGGAGGGTGGTGGTGATGTTGATGAATGTGTATATATAGGAGGGTGGTGGTGATGTTGATGAATGTGTATATATAGGAGGGTGGTGGTGATGTTGATGAATGTGTATATATAGGAGGGTGGTGGTGATGTTGATGAATGTGTATGTATAGGAGGGTGGTGGTGATGTTGATGAATGTGTATATATAGGAGGGTGGAAATAATGTTGATGAATGTGTATATAGGAGGGTGGTGGTGATGTTGTTGAATGTGTATATATAGGAGGGAGGTGGTGATGTTTGATGAATGTGTATATATAGGAGGGTGGAAATAATGTTGATGAATGTGTATATAGGAGGGTGGTGGTGGTGATGTTGATGAATGTGTATATATAGGAGGGTGGTGGTGGTGATGTTTGATGAATGTGTATATATAGGAGGGTGGTGGTGATGTTGATGAATGTGTATATATAGGAGGGTGGTGGTGGTGATGTTGATGAATGTGTATATATAGGAGGGTGGTGGTGGTGATGTTTGATGAATGTGTATATATAGGAGGGTGGTGGTGATGTTGATGAATGTGTATATATAGGAGGGTGGTGGTGATGTTGATGAATGTGTATATATAGGAGGGTGGTGGACGTGCGTAGCGCGTGTCCGTAATTGGAATATTACCGAAGACGGAGTCTCGCGTCAGTGCGTCACGTCAGCGCGTCACGTCAGTGCGTCACGTCAGCGCGTCACGAGACCCCAGGTCTCTCTCTCTCTCTCTCTCTCTCTCTCTCTCTCTCTCTCTCTCTCTCTCTCTCTCTCTCTCTTTGCGTATCTTCCACCCCGTCAACCCCTTCCTCTCTCTCTCTCTCTCTCTCTCTCTCTCTCTCTCTCTCTCTCTCTCTCTCTCTCTCTCTCTCTCTCTCTCCCACACATGGCGGCTGACGCACACTGGACCTTATCAGCAAAATGTCCCAAGATTCATTTCCTCCTCTCGAGATCGAGTGGCTGATAGCTGTTATCAGCGCGCGCCCACACACACACACACACACACACACACACACACACACACACATACACACACACACACACACACACACACACACACACATAACACACTCACACAACACTCTCTCTCTCTCTCTCTCTCTCTCTCTCTCTCTCTCTCTCTCTCTCTCTCTCTCTCTCTCTCTCTCTCTCGCTACACCGCAAGACACGCGCGCGCGCGCGTGTGGCTTACCACTATCTATCTCCTGGGTCTATACAGACTGGTGTTGGACGGCGGAGGGGGGAGGGGGGAAACTACGTGTGTATGACGACATGACGATGTAGTGGAACTGAGTTAAACCTAACTACTAGTTAAACCTGACCACTGGTTAAACCTAACCACTAGTTAAACCTGACCACTGGTTAAACCTAACCACTAGTTAAACCTGACCACTGGTTAAACCTAACCACTAGTTAAACCTGACCACTGGTTAAACCTAACCACTAGTTAAACCTGACCACTGGTTGAACCTAACCACTAGTTAAACCTGACCACTGGTTAAACCTAACCACTGGTTAAACCTAACCACAAGGTGGATTGTCTCCACTTAACATGGCGTGGCACATGGAGTTGCAGTGGTGTAATGTAGTGGTAAGGACAGGCGCCCACATATACGACCCATTTAACAGGTTTGGTTTCTAACACACATATACGACCCATTTAACAGGTTTGGTTTCTAACATATATACGACCCATTTAACAGGTTTGGTTTCTAACATATATACGACCCATTTAACATTGTTAATCGTTTGGTTTTGTGAGATAAAAAAGAAACTCGCCTACATTTCAACTATATCAATATTTTGCTACTGTCAATTCCATTACCGCTTCCTACCTTACAATTTTGATGAAATGTCTTTAACTTTGAAGTCTTTATAAGAGTTTATATAAATTTGAGTTTAGCCTAACTCTCCAGCAGTTTATAATTACACTATATATATTTCTATATACATCCACTGTATATACATTTTTATATACATCCACTGTATGTACATTTTTATATACATCCACTGTATGTACATTTTTATATACATCCACTGTATGTACATTTTTATATACATCCACTGTATGTACATTTTTATATACATCCACTGTATGTACATTTTTATATACATCCACTGTATGTACATTTTTATATACATCCACTGTTTGTACATTTTTATATACATCCACTGTATGTACATTTTTAACCAAGCCAAGGGAGCAGTTTCAACGCTTGCTATAGGCGCTATTTTCCCTATATACGCGCTTGTATAGTTCGGGGTATTTTTTTTAGCTCAAAATACTTTTGTGTTTCAAAATTGAAAGATAAGATATTCAAACATTTCTACACTTACAGTAATCATGGAAAATATGGATATTTCCACAAAGAATCAGTCCTCTGTTCTTAACGCTATCTCGTTAATGCGGGAAATGGCGAATATATATATATATATATATATATATATATATATATATATATATATATATATATATATATATATATATATATATATATATATATACAAAGTGCATATGAACGCGCATATATATATATATATATATATATATATATATATATATATATATATATATATATATATATAGAGAGAGAGAGAGAGAGAGAGAGAGAGAGAGAGAGAGAGAGAGAGAGAGAGAGAGAGAGAGAGAGAGAGAGAGAGGAATCGGAAGTATGGGGGGGGGTCAGGTGAAGTACCGTAACAATGATAGTGACGTGTCAACCAACGCTGGTGTCACACACACGTAACACTTGCGTCACGCGTTTCTCGTTACCCCAACAGGTTCTTCCACCACCGCTATGGTGGCAGCACCGTCGCTCACGCTGTCCAAGCGTTAGTTTTCGGTCGTGTCTGTGTTCATGGCGGAGGGAGGAGGAGGAGCACAACACAGAGTGTTACGTGTGTGTGTGTGTGTGTGTGTGTGGGGCTCCGCCGCCCCAGCGCCCAAAGTAGGAGCCCCAGCGCCCAAAGTAGGCGATGGCCAGGGCCTGACCTCGCTCTGTGTGTGTGTGTGTGTGTGTGTGAACAGGTGGTTGGCCCTGGTTCATGGGGAGGGAGTGAGGGGGGAGGGAGTTTGTTGGCAGTACCTTAAGGGAGGGAGGGATGGATGGAGGGAGGGAGGGAAGCGTTGTACTTGGCTAGGGTAAGGCGGACGGGGTGGGTGAGTGAGGAGCCATGAAGGCCCCGCGCGCTGCCAGACCCCGCGCGCTCCTCCTCCTCCTCCCGCCCGCCAACGCTTCTAAAAGACACTTTGTTTACCTCCCGAAAAAAAATAGATAAATATATATATGACTTCCAGGTGAAGTTCGTCCAGCGTTTCTCGTATAAAGCTTTTTTTTTTTAAATTATCGAATCAGTTTCAGTACTTGATTCCTTGGAAGAGGAATGGGAATGAAAAAAAAAAAATTGACTTCCAGGTAAGGTTCGTCCACCATTTCTAATATGAAAGTTTCTTTTTTTAAATTATCGAATCAGTTTCAGTACTTGAATCCTTGGAAGAGGAATGGGATCTTAATTTTTTTTTTTCTTACGTGGTCGTCTCTTTCATAACTGGCGAATTACGTTGAACGAGAACAGTTTTGACACCAGTTCTCGTCTCGCTCTCGCTTAGAAGGGTCAGACGCTGAGCGCTGGGTAATACCACAAGATCGCCAGTCTGCTGGCTTCATTCTCGGGTTCTTATATATATATATATATATATATATATATATATATATATATATATATATATATATATATATATATATATATATATATTCCTATGAGTCCACGGGGAAAATGAAACACGAAAAGTTCCCAAGTGCACTTTCGTGTAATAATCACATCATCAGGGGAGACACAAGAGAGAAATATAACAGTCAGTTGATATACAAAGAAGAGACTAAGCTAGGACGCCATTTGGTAAACATGTGATTGTCCAATCACACACACACACACACACACACATATATATATATATATATATATATATATATATATATATATATGACAAGAATTCTATATAGGTTTGTTACATATTATTTGTTAATGGGCTGGATGCAATGATGGTGTTGAACTGCAACCTGGAGACAGGGGATCTTAGGTGGCAGGTGACGACGGTGGCGAGAATGGTACAGTAACTCTTCCCCAAACTGCAGGATGAGGTTCAGTTGATGGTTGGAGGAGGACACAAAGAGCAGTGTGTTGGTCGTCTCCCGGAAGATGGGATTAGAGCAAGTTTTTTTTTTTCTCTCGTTGATCTGTGGCCCGTGTTCCCTCGGGGGGTACGCGTACCCCCCAGAAGAGTACGTGTACCCCCCCCCCCAAAAGATACGTGTGCCCCCCCCCCTTCCTAGGGTCACACTTATGAAAATAATAGTGGACTACATCCGGGAAATTTGCTGGAAGCAATGCACACACTGGATCGATCCAATCAGGATGCATTCATCAGTGGAAACGAGGCAGTTCCCACAACGCTTCGTACAGTGTTTCACTAGGTATTGCTCAGTGTTTCGATGGGTATTGCTCAGCAGAGGAAGAAAAAGACATACTCCAGTGGCAGGTCTGTGATCCTAGCGTGTACTGGAGAGATTACAAGGGTGGCCACATCGGTCAACACTGCCTAGAGGCGTAAACCAAATGCGTGCGAAGACGTCTACGACCTAGTTATCTATGATGTGAAAACAAACCACTTAAGGAGTTTTACCATCCATTTCGTTGTTTGAACAATTAGCGTAGCTGATTCATCCTGAGTTGTTGAGGTCCATGAGATACACAGAAGATAAAGAAATTAATCAAAAGATTCATGGTCAGTGTCTTCAAGCCACGACGACAGGTAAAGACGTCTTCGAACAAAGTTCATGCCTCCTCTGAAGATATGGATCTGCTTCGAATATACAATTTGACAACAGATGGAGCCCAATGTCGTGCTCGAGCGTCGAGTCAAGGGTTTCGAACGCGGGTCGAACCGTTGCCTAGCGACCTCGGGAACTACTCAGTACTACATTAAGAACATATTTAGTCCACCTATGAAGCGAAGCGCTCTCTCGAAACACTTGCCTCTTCAGATATTGAACGCTCGGGGTTCGATTCCCTCTTCGAAGCGCTCTTGTATCACACACACACACACACACACATGACCAAGAGGTGTGTACTCCAGTCGATCTATTGAAAAAAAAATAATGGATCCAAAATGCAACTTGTCAGAGATTCGAAGATCGAGGTTCGAAGATCGAGGTTCGAAGATCGAGATTCGAAGATCGAGGTTCGAAGATCGAGGTTCGAAGATCGAGATTCGAAGATCGAGATTCGAAGATGGACTTTGCGTGAGCCATCTTGGTTGTCGTGTTGACATATGTCTACGCGGCGTTGCCACATCTCACCATCCCGGAGGGTGGAGTTACACCTGACGCTGTGGCAGATGGAAGGGAAACGTGGAGTCTTTTGATGACGTCATTCACTGTAACTGAGCAACGTCACTCACCGTAACAGAGCAGCGTCACTCATGATGATAGAACGGCGTCACTTATGATAACAGAGATTGTCACTCACAATATCAAAGAGTTACGTCATTCATGTACGTCACTCACTATAACAACCCATCGTCACTCTCTATAACAACCTATCGTCACTCACTATAACAACCCATCGTCACTATAACAACCCATCGTCACTCACTATAACAACCCATCGTCACTCACTATAACAACCCATCGTCACTATAACAACCCATCGTCACTCACTATAACAACCCATCGTCACTCACTATAACAACCCAACGTCACTATAACAACCCATCGTCACTCACTATAACAACCCATCGTCACTCACTATAACAACCCATCGTCACTATAACAACCCATCGTCACTATAACAACCCATCGTCACTCACTATAACAACCCATCGTCACTCACTATAACAACCCATCGTCACTATAACAACCCATCGTCACTCACTCTAACAACCCATCGTCACTCTAACAACCCATCGTCACTCTAACAACCCATCGTCACTCACTATAACAACCCATCGTCACTCACTATAACAACCCATCGTCACTCTAACAACCCATCGTCACTCTAACAACCCATCGTCACTCACTATAACAACCCAGCGTCACTCTAACAACCCATCGTCACTCACTATAACAACCCAACGTCACTATAACAACCCATCGTCACTCACTATAACAACCCATCGTCACTCACTATAACAACCCATCGTCACTCAGTATAACAACCCATCGTCACTCTAACAACCCATCGTCACTCACTATAACAACCCATCGTCACTCACTATAACAACCCATCGTCACTCACTATAACAACCCATCGTCACTATAACAACCCATCATCACTCACTATAACAACCCATCGTCACTATAACAACCCATCGTCACTCACTATAACAACCCATCGTCACTCACTATAACAACCCAACGTCACTATAACAACCCATCGTCACTCACTATAACAACCCATCGTCACTCACTATAACAACCCATCGTCACTCAGTACAACAACCCATCGTCACTCTAACAACCCATCGTCACTCACTATAACAACCCATCGTCACTCACTATAACAACCCATCGTCACTTTAACAACCCATCGTCACTCACTATAACAACCCATCGTCACTATAACAACCCATCGTCACTCACTATAACAACCCATCGTCATCTAACAACCCATCGTCACTCTAACAATCCATCGTCACCCACTATAACAACCCATCGTCACTCTAACAACCCATCGTCACTCACTCTAACAACCCATCGTCACTCTAACAACCCATCGTCACTCACTATAACAACCCATCGTCACTATAACAACCCATCGTCACTATAACAACCCATCGTCACTATAACAACCCATCGTCACTCACTATAACAACCCATCGTCACTCTAACAACCCATCGTCACTCACTATAACAACCCAACTCAGTAAAGCAACACCGTCACTCACCTCAGAGAGAGAGTTAATTAATCATTAATCTTCCCGGGTAACAACCCATGGCAACGCTGATGCTGTCGCCTCTGTTGCATACATGATTCGGGCCAGGATGGATCGAACCTGTGAACGAACCTAAAGTTCGAGACCTCGGGGGAAATGAACCACCATTTCGAATCTCGACTCATGTGCTCGAGACTCTCTTAGGAAATGAACCACCACTTCGAATCTCGACTCTAATGGTCGACACTCTCTTAAGAAATGAACCAGCACTTCGAATCTCGACTCTAATGGTCGAGACACTCTGGAAATGAACCAGCACCTCGAATCTCGACTCAAATGGTCGATACTCTCCTAGGAAATGAACCAGCACTTCGAATCTCGACTCAAATGTTCGAGACTCTCTTAGGAAATGAACCAGCACTTCGAATCTCGACTGAATTGGTCGCCACTCTCTTGGGAAATGAACCACCACTTCGAATCTTGACTCTAATGGTCGAGACTCTCTTAGGAAATGAACCAGCACTTCGAATCTCGACTCTAATGGTCGAGACTCTCTTAGGAAATGAACCAGCACTTCGAATCTCGACTGAATTGGTCGCCACTCTCTTGGGAAATGAACCACCACTTCGAATCTCGACTCTAATGGTCGAGACTCTCTTAGGAAATGAACCAGCACTTCGAATCTCGACTCTAATGGTCGAGACACTCTGGAAATGAACCAGCACTTCGAATCTCGACTGAATTGGTCGCCACTCTCTTGGGAAATGAACCACCACTTCGAATCTCGACTCTAATGGTCGAGACTCTCTTAGGAAATGAACCAGCACTTCGAATCTCGACTGAATTGGTCGCCACTCTCTTGGGAAATGAACCACCACTTCGAATCTCGACTGAATTGGTCGCCACTCTCTTGGGAAATGAACCACCACTTCGAATCTCGACTGAATTGGTCGCCACTCTCTTGGGAAATGAACCACCACTTCGAATCTCGACTCTAATGGTCGAGACTCTCTTAGGAAATGAACCAGCACTTCGAATCTCGACTCTAATGGTCGAGACTCTCTTAGGAAATGAACCAGCACTTCGAATCTCGACTCTAATGGTCGAGACTCTCTTAGGAAATGAACCAGCACTTCGAATCTCGACTCTAATGGTCGAGACTCTCTTAGGAAATGAACCAGCACTTCGAATCTCGACTGAATTGGTCGCCACTCTCTTGGGAAATGAACCACCACTTCGAATCTCGACTCTAATGGTCGAGACTCTCTTAGGAAATGAACCAGCACTTCGAATCTCGACTCTAATGGTCGAGACTCTCTTAGGAAATGAACCAGCACTTCGAATCTCGACTGAATTGGTCGCCACTCTCTTGGGAAATGAACCACCACTTCGAATCTCGACTGAATTGGTCGCCACTCTCTTGGGAAATGAACCACCACTTCGAATCTCGACTGAATTGGTCGCCACTCTCTTGGGAAATGAACCACCACTTCGAATCTCGACTCTAATGGTCGAGACTCTCTTAGGAAATGAACCAGCACTTCGAATCTCGACTCTAATGGTCGAGACTCTCTTAGGAAATGAACCAGCACTTCGAATCTCGACTCTAATGGTCGAGACTCTCTTAGGAAATGAACCAGCACTTCGAATCTCGACTCTAATGGTCGAGACTCTCTTAGGAAATGAACCAGCACTTCGAATCTCGACTCTAATGGTCGAGACTCTCTTAGGAAATGAACCAGCACTTCGAATCTCGACTCTAATGGTCGAGACTCTCTTAGGAAATGAACCAGCACTTCGAATCTCGACTCTAATGGTCGAGACTCTCTTAGGAAATGAACCAGCACTTCGAATCTCGACTCTAATGGTCGAGACTCTCTTAGGAAATGAACCAGCACTTCGAATCTCGACTCTAATGGTCGAGACTCTCTTAGGAAATGAACCAGCACTTCGAATCTCGACTCTAATGGTCGAGACTCTCTTAGGAAATGAACCAGCACTTCGAATCTCGACTCTAATGGTCGAGACTCTCTTAGGAAATGAACCAGCACTTCGAATCTCGACTGAATTGGTCGCCACTCTCTTGGGAAATGAACCACCACTTCGAATCTCGACTGAATTGGTCGCCACTCTCTTGGGAAATGAACCACCACTTCGAATCTCGACTGAATTGGTCGCCACTCTCTTGGGAAATGAACCACCACTTCGAATCTCGACTCTAATGGTCGAGACTCTCTTAGGAAATGAACCAGCACTTCGAATCTCGACTCTAATGGTCGAGACTCTCTTAGGAAATGAACCAGCACTTCGAATCTCGACTGAATTGGTCGCCACTCTCTTGGGAAATGAACCACCACTTCGAATCTCGACTCTAATGGTCGAGACTCTCTTAGGAAATGAACCAGCACTTCGAATCTCGACTGAATTGGTCGCCACTCTCTTGGGAAATGAACCACCACTTCGAATCTCGACTCTAATGGTCGAGACTCTCTTAGGAAATGAACCAGCACTTCGAATCTCGACTCTAATGGTCGAGACTCTCTTAGGAAATGAACCAGCACTTCGAATCTCGACTGAATTGGTCGCCACTCTCTTGGGAAATGAACCACCACTTCGAATCTCGACTGAATTGGTCGCCACTCTCTTGGGAAATGAACCACCACTTCGAATCTCGACTCTAATGGTCGAGACTCTCTTAGGAAATGAACCAGCACTTCGAATCTCGACTCTAATGGTCGAGACTCTCTTAGGAAATGAACCAGCACTTCGAATCTCGACTCTAATGGTCGAGACTCTCTTAGGAAATGAACCAGCACTTCGAATCTCGACTGAATTGGTCGCCACTCTCTTGGGAAATGAACCACCACTTCGAATCTCGACTGAATTGGTCGCCACTCTCTTGGGAAATGAACCACCACTTCGAATCTCGACTCTAATGGTCGAGACTCTCTTAGGAAATGAACCAGCACTTCGAATCTCGACTCTAATGGTCGAGACTCTCTTAGGAAATGAACCAGCACTTCGAATCTCGACTCTAATGGTCGAGACTCTCTTAGGAAATGAACCAGCACTTCGAATCTCGACTCTAATGGTCGAGACTCTCTTAGGAAATGAACCAGCACTTCGAATCTCGACTCTAATGGTCGAGACTCTCTTAGGAAATGAACCAGCACTTCGAATCTCGACTCTAATGGTCGAGACTCTCTTAGGAAATGAACCAGCACTTCGAATCTCGACTCTAATGGTCGAGACTCTCTTAGGAAATGAACCAGCACTTCGAATCTCGACTCTAATGGTCGAGACTCTCTTAGGAAATGAACCAGCACTTCGAATCTCGACTCTAATGGTCGAGACTCTCTTAGGAAATGAACCAGCACTTCGAATCTCGACTGAATTGGTCGCCACTCTCTTGGGAAATGAACCACCACTTCGAATCTCGACTCTAATGGTCGAGACTCTCTTAGGAAATGAACCAGCACTTCGAATCTCGACTCTAATGGTCGAGACTCTCTTAGGAAATGAACCAGCACTTCGAATCTCGACTCTAATGGTCGAGACTCTCTTAGGAAATGAACCAGCACTTCGAATCTCGACTCTAATGGTCGAGACTCTCTTAGGAAATGAACCAGCACTTCGAATCTCGACTCTAATGGTCGAGACTCTCTTAGGAAATGAACCAGCACTTCGAATCTCGACTGAATTGGTCGCCACTCTCTTGGGAAATGAACCACCACTTCGAATCTCGACTGAATTGGTCGCCACTCTCTTGGGAAATGAACCACCACTTCGAATCTCGACTCTAATGGTCGAGACTCTCTTAGGAAATGAACCAGCACTTCGAATCTCGACTCTAATGGTCGAGACTCTCTTAGGAAATGAACCAGCACTTCGAATCTCGACTCTAATGGTCGAGACTCTCTTAGGAAATGAACCAGCACTTCGAATCTCGACTCTAATGGTCGAGACTCTCTTAGGAAATGAACCAGCACTTCGAATCTCGACTGAATTGGTCGCCACTCTCTTGGGAAATGAACCACCACTTCGAATCTCGACTCTAATGGTCGAGACTCTCTTAGGAAATGAACCAGCACTTCGAATCTCGACTCTAATGGTCGAGACTCTCTTAGGAAATGAACCAGCACTTCGAATCTCGACTCTAATGGTCGAGACTCTCTTAGGAAATGAACCAGCACTTCGAATCTCGACTCTAATGGTCGAGACTCTCTTAGGAAATGAACCAGCACTTCGAATCTCGACTCTAATGGTCGAGACTCTCTTAGGAAATGAACCAGCACTTCGAATCTCGACTCTAATGGTCGAGACTCTCTTAGGAAATGAACCAGCACTTCGAATCTCGACTCTAATGGTCGAGACTCTCTTAGGAAATGAACCAGCACTTCGAATCTCGACTCTAATGGTCGAGACTCTCTTAGGAAATGAACCAGCACTTCGAATCTCGACTCTAATGGTCGAGACTCTCTTAGGAAATGAACCAGCACTTCGAATCTCGACTCTAATGGTCGAGACTCTCTTAGGAAATGAACCAGCACTTCGAATCTCGACTGAATTGGTCGCCACTCTCTTGGGAAATGAACCACCACTTCGAATCTCGACTCTAATGGTCGAGACTCTCTTAGGAAATGAACCAGCACTTCGAATCTCGACTGAATTGGTCGCCACTCTCTTGGGAAATGAACCACCACTTCGAATCTCGACTGAATTGGTCGCCACTCTCTTGGGAAATGAACCACCACTTCGAATCTCGACTGAATTGGTCGCCACTCTCTTGGGAAATGAACCACCACTTCGAATCTCGACTGAATTGGTCGCCACTCTCTTGGGAAATGAACCACCACTTCGAATCTCGACTGAATTGGTCGCCACTCTCTTGGGAAATGAACCACCACTTCGAATCTCGACTCTAATGGTCGAGACTCTCTTAGGAAATGAACCAGCACTTCGAATCTCGACTCTAATGGTCGAGACTCTCTTAGGAAATGAACCAGCACTTCGAATCTCGACTCTAATGGTCGAGACTCTCTTAGGAAATGAACCAGCACTTCGAATCTCGACTGAATTGGTCGCCACTCTCTTGGGAAATGAACCACCACTTCGAATCTCGACTGAATTGGTCGCCACTCTCTTGGGAAATGAACCACCACTTCGAATCTCGACTGAATTGGTCGCCACTCTCTTGGGAAATGAACCACCACTTCGAATCTCGACTGAATTGGTCGCCACTCTCTTGGGAAATGAACCACCACTTCGAATCTCGACTGAATTGGTCGCCACTCTCTTGGGAAATGAACCACCACTTCGAATCTCGACTCTAATGGTCGAGACTCTCTTAGGAAATGAACCAGCACTTCGAATCTCGACTCTAATGGTCGAGACTCTCTTAGGAAATGAACCAGCACTTCGAATCTCGACTCTAATGGTCGAGACTCTCTTAGGAAATGAACCAGCACTTCGAATCTCGACTCTAATGGTCGAGACTCTCTTAGGAAATGAACCAGCACTTCGAATCTCGACTCTAATGGTCGAGACTCTCTTAGGAAATGAACCAGCACTTCGAATCTCGACTCTAATGGTCGAGACTCTCTTAGGAAATGAACCAGCACTTCGAATCTCGACTCTAATGGTCGAGACTCTCTTAGGAAATGAACCAGCACTTCGAATCTCGACTCTAATGGTCGAGACTCTCTTAGGAAATGAACCAGCACTTCGAATCTCGACTGAATTGGTCGCCACTCTCTTGGGAAATGAACCACCACTTCGAATCTCGACTGAATTGGTCGCCACTCTCTTGGGAAATGAACCACCACTTCGAATCTCGACTCTAATGGTCGAGACTCTCTTAGGAAATGAACCAGCACTTCGAATCTCGACTCTAATGGTCGAGACTCTCTTAGGAAATGAACCAGCACTTCGAATCTCGACTGAATTGGTCGCCACTCTCTTGGGAAATGAACCACCACTTCGAATCTCGACTCTAATGGTCGAGACTCTCTTAGGAAATGAACCAGCACTTCGAATCTCGACTCTAATGGTCGAGACTCTCTTAGGAAATGAACCAGCACTTCGAATCTCGACTCTAATGGTCGAGACTCTCTTAGGAAATGAACCAGCACTTCGAATCTCGACTCTAATGGTCGAGACTCTCTTAGGAAATGAACCAGCACTTCGAATCTCGACTGAATTGGTCGCCACTCTCTTGGGAAATGAACCACCACTTCGAATCTCGACTCTAATGGTCGAGACTCTCTTAGGAAATGAACCAGCACTTCGAATCTCGACTGAATTGGTCGCCACTCTCTTGGGAAATGAACCACCACTTCGAATCTCGACTCTAATGGTCGAGACTCTCTTAGGAAATGAACCAGCACTTCGAATCTCGACTGAATTGGTCGCCACTCTCTTGGGAAATGAACCACCACTTCGAATCTCGACTCTAATGGTCGAGACTCTCTTAGGAAATGAACCAGCACTTCGAATCTCGACTCTAATGGTCGAGACTCTCTTAGGAAATGAACCAGCACTTCGAATCTCGACTCTAATGGTCGAGACTCTCTTAGGAAATGAACCAGCACTTCGAATCTCGACTCTAATGGTCGAGACTCTCTTAGGAAATGAACCAGCACTTCGAATCTCGACTCTAATGGTCGAGACTCTCTTAGGAAATGAACCAGCACTTCGAATCTCGACTGAATTGGTCGCCACTCTCTTGGGAAATGAACCACCACTTCGAATCTCGACTCTAATGGTCGAGACTCTCTTAGGAAATGAACCAGCACTTCGAATCTCGACTCTAATGGTCGAGACTCTCTTAGGAAATGAACCAGCACTTCGAATCTCGACTCTAATGGTCGAGACTCTCTTAGGAAATGAACCAGCACTTCGAATCTCGACTGAATTGGTCGCCACTCTCTTGGGAAATGAACCACCACTTCGAATCTCGACTGAATTGGTCGCCACTCTCTTGGGAAATGAACCACCACTTCGAATCTCGACTGAATTGGTCGCCACTCTCTTGGGAAATGAACCACCACTTCGAATCTCGACTCTAATGGTCGAGACTCTCTTAGGAAATGAACCAGCACTTCGAATCTCGACTCTAATGGTCGAGACTCTCTTAGGAAATGAACCAGCACTTCGAATCTCGACTCTAATGGTCGAGACTCTCTTAGGAAATGAACCAGCACTTCGAATCTCGACTCTAATGGTCGAGACTCTCTTAGGAAATGAACCAGCACTTCGAATCTCGACTCTAATGGTCGAGACTCTCTTAGGAAATGAACCAGCACTTCGAATCTCGACTCTAATGGTCGAGACTCTCTTAGGAAATGAACCAGCACTTCGAATCTCGACTCTAATGGTCGAGACTCTCTTAGGAAATGAACCAGCACTTCGAATCTCGACTGAATTGGTCGCCACTCTCTTGGGAAATGAACCACCACTTCGAATCTCGACTCTAATGGTCGAGACTCTCTTAGGAAATGAACCAGCACTTCGAATCTCGACTGAATTGGTCGCCACTCTCTTGGGAAATGAACCACCACTTCGAATCTCGACTGAATTGGTCGCCACTCTCTTGGGAAATGAACCACCACTTCGAATCTCGACTGAATTGGTCGCCACTCTCTTGGGAAATGAACCACCACTTCGAATCTCGACTGAATTGGTCGCCACTCTCTTGGGAAATGAACCACCACTTCGAATCTCGACTCTAATGGTCGAGACTCTCTTAGGAAATGAACCAGCACTTCGAATCTCGACTCTAATGGTCGAGACTCTCTTAGGAAATGAACCAGCACTTCGAATCTCGACTCTAATGGTCGAGACTCTCTTAGGAAATGAACCAGCACTTCGAATCTCGACTCTAATGGTCGAGACTCTCTTAGGAAATGAACCAGCACTTCGAATCTCGACTCTAATGGTCGAGACTCTCTTAGGAAATGAACCAGCACTTCGAATCTCGACTCTAATGGTCGAGACTCTCTTAGGAAATGAACCAGCACTTCGAATCTCGACTGAATTGGTCGCCACTCTCTTGGGAAATGAACCACCACTTCGAATCTCGACTCTAATGGTCGAGACTCTCTTAGGAAATGAACCAGCACTTCGAATCTCGACTCTAATGGTCGAGACTCTCTTAGGAAATGAACCAGCACTTCGAATCTCGACTGAATTGGTCGCCACTCTCTTGGGAAATGAACCACCACTTCGAATCTCGACTCTAATGGTCGAGACTCTCTTAGGAAATGAACCAGCACTTCGAATCTCGACTGAATTGGTCGCCACTCTCTTGGGAAATGAACCACCACTTCGAATCTCGACTCTAATGGTCGAGACTCTCTTAGGAAATGAACCAGCACTTCGAATCTCGACTCTAATGGTCGAGACTCTCTTAGGAAATGAACCAGCACTTCGAATCTCGACTGAATTGGTCGCCACTCTCTTGGGAAATGAACCACCACTTCGAATCTCGACTCTAATGGTCGAGACTCTCTTAGGAAATGAACCAGCACTTCGAATCTCGACTCTAATGGTCGAGACTCTCTTAGGAAATGAACCAGCACTTCGAATCTCGACTGAATTGGTCGCCACTCTCTTGGGAAATGAACCACCACTTCGAATCTCGACTCTAATGGTCGAGACTCTCTTAGGAAATGAACCAGCACTTCGAATCTCGACTCTAATGGTCGAGACTCTCTTAGGAAATGAACCAGCACTTCGAATCTCGACTCTAATGGTCGAGACTCTCTTAGGAAATGAACCAGCACTTCGAATCTCGACTCTAATGGTCGAGACTCTCTTAGGAAATGAACCAGCACTTCGAATCTCGACTCTAATGGTCGAGACTCTCTTAGGAAATGAACCAGCACTTCGAATCTCGACTCTAATGGTCGAGACTCTCTTAGGAAATGAACCAGCACTTCGAATCTCGACTCTAATGGTCGAGACTCTCTTAGGAAATGAACCAGCACTTCGAATCTCGACTCTAATGGTCGAGACTCTCTTAGGAAATGAACCAGCACTTCGAATCTCGACTCTAATGGTCGAGACTCTCTTAGGAAATGAACCAGCACTTCGAATCTCGACTCTAATGGTCGAGACTCTCTTAGGAAATGAACCAGCACTTCGAATCTCGACTCTAATGGTCGAGACTCTCTTAGGAAATGAACCAGCACTTCGAATCTCGACTGAATTGGTCGCCACTCTCTTGGGAAATGAACCACCACTTCGAATCTCGACTCTAATGGTCGAGACTCTCTTAGGAAATGAACCAGCACTTCGAATCTCGACTCTAATGGTCGAGACTCTCTTAGGAAATGAACCAGCACTTCGAATCTCGACTGAATTGGTCGCCACTCTCTTGGGAAATGAACCACCACTTCGAATCTCGACTGAATTGGTCGCCACTCTCTTGGGAAATGAACCACCACTTCGAATCTCGACTGAATTGGTCGCCACTCTCTTGGGAAATGAACCACCACTTCGAATCTCGACTGAATTGGTCGCCACTCTCTTGGGAAATGAACCACCACTTCGAATCTCGACTGAATTGGTCGCCACTCTCTTGGGAAATGAACCACCACTTCGAATCTCGACTCTAATGGTCGAGACTCTCTTAGGAAATGAACCAGCACTTCGAATCTCGACTCTAATGGTCGAGACTCTCTTAGGAAATGAACCAGCACTTCGAATCTCGACTCTAATGGTCGAGACTCTCTTAGGAAATGAACCAGCACTTCGAATCTCGACTGAATTGGTCGCCACTCTCTTGGGAAATGAACCACCACTTCGAATCTCGACTGAATTGGTCGCCACTCTCTTGGGAAATGAACCACCACTTCGAATCTCGACTCTAATGGTCGAGACTCTCTTAGGAAATGAACCAGCACTTCGAATCTCGACTCTAATGGTCGAGACTCTCTTAGGAAATGAACCAGCACTTCGAATCTCGACTCTAATGGTCGAGACTCTCTTAGGAAATGAACCAGCACTTCGAATGCTGCCTAGCCTGATGCAGCCTAGCCTGATGCAGCCTAGCCTGAATGCAGCCTTGCTTGACTGCAGAATAGCTTGAATGCAGCTTAGCCTGAGTAGTGCAGCCTAGTCCTGTTCTGCCAAGAACATTGGAGACCGGATCTCTGGTTCATTCCCCACCAGTGAAGCAATTCAGAAACGAAGCGAACTGTAAATTTCAACCTTGCGTTTAATCCCTTTCGAAGCACAGGTCTGTGTTCTCTGTTCTTCATCCACTTGCAGCAGTGAACTAAGGAGAACTAGAAGTGGTAATATTTGTGAAAGACACACCTAGATCTTTTTATTAACATTCCTAGACTCGGTAAACGAAATTGAAATAATCGAGAGAGAGAGACGAAGCTCGACCCCATGTTGCCTCGAATACTAATGGTCTGAAAAACTTAAAACAATTTCAGTATGGTGAAAATATATGTATTCGGTAAATACATATATATATCCACACACCTATGGGAACAAGTGTTTGTACTGGTGAGTTACATAAAAAAGAATAAGATGAACTGTGAAGCAAGAATGATATGATTTTATAATCTTGAGTGAAAGCAAAGATAAACATTATCCAGAGTAAATATTAAGAAACTTTCTAAAGAAAATGGACTGCGGACATTTAGAGGAAACACTGATACTGTGGTCATGTTATGGTGAATTCACGTAAATAAAGGACTTTTCCATTTAGGAAATGATATCACTGAAATGATGATTAATTTTTTGATTAATTGACCATTGCTACGGGGTGATTAAATGCCTGGTAGATGAAATGTTATAGAAATATGGCGTAGAAAAGTTCTTCATGTTCAGACTATGAGAAAGAGAGCGGCAATAAACATTTCTATTCATTTTGAGGAAAAGTAATATATAAATGCCTTGTGCAATAGTCGTATAGTGAATCGTACGTCTGGCATGTTACATGTTTTTAGAGTAATCAAAATACCATGATACAAAGCACAATTGCATGTTTGTTTTTATTTATTTATTACAACACGCTGCTTCCCTCCCCCCTCCCCTCTCCCTTCCTTCTCCCACTTTGGGGATCAAAAAGAAAAACAGAAAATATTTGGACCAGTCCACGCGATGACGTCAACCAAAACATGGGGTCCAAGCGTTGGTCCATTTTGTGGCAGCGTCATTCCATAAACCAAAACTTGTCGTAAAAGATATTTATATATTTTTTTTATTATAGAGGCACCGAAAAATGGGAAAGGATCCCTATGACAGTGTGTGTGTGTGTGTGTGTAAAGGGCATATAGGAAAGAGAGAAGGGGAAAAGCGAGCACAGAGATTCGATGTTTGCAGTATATCAACTTAAGAAGGTGATAGATGGGCCCAACTAGGCCAAGGGAGCATTAATATTGGATGTACAAACCGCAAAATAAAAAAACTATTCACCCAAATGGGTTCGATGAATTTCGAAAATGATCGTTACGACTCGTGATGTCTCGGTAGGGTTGGTACGCGTGAATGGGAGTCGCATTTCCTAATAATTGTAATTTCCCCACTTTACACTCATTTCCATCCAAATATGAAATCACTATAAAATTTATCATCACAAATAACAGGAAATTTCGTTAATAGATGACATATTATTGACATATTACAATATCGTGAAAGCAGGGCGACCTATGTAAGGCCAAGTTTATGGGGCATTTCTCAAAATCCTTCGTCCGTAGTGTCATATCGTTTCACACAAAGAAATGGCAAGAAACTTTTTTTTTCTTTAACTTGTGTATGTGTTTACAAAGTACTCCGCTTCAGTCATTATAAAAATTGTTAATATTAGTACACTCAGTCGAGCCTGTGACACAGACACATTTCGACCAGGACTTGTATGTATGTATGTAATCTTATTTTCAATCCTTTTGGTAAATTAAACTTTGACATGACAGCTTATCTTCTTGGAAAGCTTATGAAAGCTTATGATAAGGACCAATTTTAAAACGAGAGTAAGGCAGTTTTACATGTTTATCATCTTATCATGGATTATAATATTAATTATCGTAACGGGAAATAAATATTAGTTACATATAGGAATGACCCAAGGATCTCTTTTTGTAGAACTCCTCCCTATCATCTTTTTGAGGTCGCGCTCCACTCAGGAGCAGGGTAAGTCAAGTGGAGGGTTTCCTTCAGTGGCGGGGGAAGGTTCTGGATGATTCCCTCCACAGATAACGAGATAACATCCTTGGTGAATGATGAGTGTGTTTACCGCTTGGAAGCCGAGCCCGGGAGACATACGTTATCATAAAGCAAAGGTAATTGACCCCCAAGATGACATCTATGTAATCGGTGTTATAGATTTTATTAAAATGGACAAGGAGGAGTTACGCTGATGATCTAAGAGCACCAGAAATATAGAATAGGGCAAGATAGAACCCTATTTGTCCACCTATACATATGTACACATGTCCATAGTCGAACTTGCTTGCCTTCATCCATTCTCGGCGCTACCCCACAAGTTCGAAACGCCGTTGCTCATGGACGAGAGACGAAGGATATTTGATCAATTATAATCATAATCGCAGAGGACATGAATTATTATAGGCAGCATAATCTAGATGTTAAAGTACTCAGCTATCACAGAAATGGGTCGCGGTTCGAACCCTTTGTGTCTGGAGGCATTATGTGGCCTATGAAAGTGCTTGTTCATGTGCACTGAAATCATATATATATATATATATATATATATATATATATATATATATATATATATATATATATATATATATATATATATATCTTTCTTTCAAACTATTCGCCATTTCCCGCATTAGCGAGGTAGCGTTAAGAACAGAGGACTGGGCCTTTGAGGGAATACCCTGGGGATAGGGGACAAAGAATACTTCCCACGTATTCCCTGCGTGTCGTAAAAGGCGACTAAAAGGGGAGGGAGCGGGGGGCTGGAAATCCTCCCCTCTCGGTTTTTTTTTTTTTTTCCAAAAGAAGGAACATATATATATATATATATATATATATATATATATATATATATATATATATATATATATATATATATATATATTATCCCTGGGGATAGGGGAGAAAGAATACTTCCCACGTATTCCCTGCGTGTCGTAGAAGGCGACTAAAAGGGGAGGGAGCGGTGGGCTGGAAATCCTCCCCTCTCGTTTTTTTTTAAATTTTCCAAAAGAAGGAACAGAGAATGAGGCTAGGTGAGGATATTTCCTCAGAGGCCCAGTCCTCTGTTCTTAACGCTACCTTGCTAACGCGGGAAATGGCGAATAGTATGAAAGAAAAGAAAGAAAAAAAAAAAAAAAATATATATATATATATATATATATATATATATATATATATATATATATATATATATATATATATATTATCCCAGGGGAGAGAGGACAAAGAGCACATCCCTCCCCTCCCCTCCCCCCCACTCCCATTCTCAATGAAACACGATAAGTTCCCAGGTGCACTATCGTGTAATAATCACATCACGAGGGGCGATTAAGAATCACACACACACACACACACAGGTGTGCGGTGGAGTAAACTGCCATTAAATGATATATTTGAGATTAATAGATTCCAAATTTATGAGCTGTAAAACCAGCAGGTCACGTGTCGGTGAGCCATATAAGACATGAACTGAGCCTCCTGACGGACCCACTGCAGAAGCGCCCTCTCGTTACCCACTGCAGAAGCGCCCTCTCGTTACCCACTGTAGCAGCGCCCTCTCGTTACCCACTGCAGCAGCGCCCTCTCGTTACCCACTGCAACGGCGCCCTCTCGTTACCCACTGCAGAAGCGCCCTCTCGTTACCCACTGCAGCAGCGCCCTCTCGCTACCCACTGCAGAAGCGCCCTCTCGCTACCCACTGCAGCAGCGCCCTCTCGTTACCCACTGCACAGCGCCCTCTCGTTACCCACTGCAAAGCGCCCTCTCGTTACCCACTGCAGCAGCGCCCTCTCGTTACCCACTGCAGCAACGCCCTCTCGTTACCCACTGCAGCAACGCCCTCTCGTTACCCACTGCAGCAACGCCCTCTCGTTACCCACTGCAGCAGCGCCCTCTCGTTACCCACTGCAGCAGCGCCCTCTCGTTACCCACTGCAGCAGCGCCCTCTCGTTACCCACTTCCTCCTCCTCTTCCTCCTCCTCCTCCTCCTCTTCCTCCTCCTCCTCCTCCTCCTCCTCCTCCTCCTCCTCCTCCCACAACTCCTTGGAAGAGAGAGAGAGAGAGAGAGAGAGAGAGAGAGAGAGAGAGAGAGAGAGAGAGAGAGAGACCTCTTCCTGTCCCTTAATTTATTTATTTATTTTTTTTTCCAAAAGAAGGAACAGAGAAGGGGGCCAGGTGAGGATATTCCCTCAAAGGCCCAGTCCTCTGTTCTTAACGCTACCTTGCTAATGCGGGAAATGGCGAATACTATGAAATATATATATATATATATATATATATATATATATATATATATATATATATATATATATATATATATATATATATATATATGTATATATATATATATATATCCTTTCTATTAAATTTTACAAGAGCAAACTGTCATCCCATAATAATAATAATATAAATTGGGGAAAACTGCACAAATAATTGATCCTGTTGAAAAAAATGCTACATAAACAGTAGTTCTGACCTGTTTCTTTCAATATCAAAGTTACAGGTGTTACAGATCCAAGAGGGACTGACTGTAAGCCACCAGTTTCAGTTCACATCATGAGATGAAATCTGTTTAATGCAGAATGATACTGCATTTACATGGTTCCAATGGACTGAAATTAAAGTTCATTTTTCAAGTGATGAAACAAGTTTCTCTAAAAGTCTCTCGAAAGATCCTTACCTCTCATGCAGTCCCTAACTAACTACTCATCGTAAAAAATATTTTTTAGCGAGTAAAAGTAAATAAAAAGGGAATAGCAACTTTAAAGATACATATATTATGTGCAGCTCTGAACATCATGTTCTAGTGTGCCTTGGGTATATATATACATATATATATATATATATATATATATATATATATATATATATATATATATATATATATATATATAAAGACACAAAAGACGAGTAAAAGACTAGAATGAAAATTTTTATGTATCACCTAATATTCCAATGATGAATTTCCCGTCATGATCAAGAAATGAGCCAAGATAATGACTGTATTATGATACTGTTATGCCCCATCCACACAGCAAAGAGTTTCATTCCTGTTAATGACTTAGTAATTACAATGAGCACAGATGAAACAGCCAGTGGCATTGCTGGTTATCATTGTTAGTCCTAGTCATTAGTAAAATCAACATTCCATATATTAAAGCTCTCCTTTACTATGGACTTAATGATATTAGGATCAAACATCATGAACTTAAGATTAAATTTGGAGTAGTTCAACTTGGTAAATCGCACCAAAAAAAGGAATAAATAAATAGAATAAATAAAAACTTTCTTGTGCTTCAAGTGGGACCATAAGAAAGTAAATATTTTGAGAATCATGCTCAAAAATGCAATATATATATATATATATATATATATATATATATATATATATATATAAATAAATATATATATATATATATATGTGTGTGTGTGTGTGTGTGTGTGTGTGTGTGTGCGTGCGTGTGTGTGTGTGTGATTGAATCACATGTTGACCAAATGGCGTCCTAGCTTCGTCTCTTCGATGTATATCAACTGACTGTTATATTTCTCTCTTGTTGTCTCCCCTGATGATGTGATTATGACACGAAAGTGCACTTGGGAACTTTTCGTGTTTCATTTTCCCCGTGGACTTATAGGAATATATATATATATATATATATATATATATATATATATATATATATATATATATATATATATATATATATATATATATATATATTCCTCTGTGCTTTCACACCGGCGCGCACGCACACGCAGACACACACCGCCCTGGTGCCTGATTGGTACTTCTCATTGAGCTAATGACCGACCATTGGAGGCAGTTGGTGCTCGTTAGGGACAAAGACAACGACGTCCTCTTGCGTACTGTGCAACCTTGAACTACTTCAGGCCATAGCCTGCCACACCATAATGCTTAAAGATGAACCAGTGACCCTTCTTCTTCTTCACTCTTGCGCAAAGAAATAGACGTAGTATAGGGAAAATGACATAGAAAGGCAGTAGTTAGCGAGGGGGGGCAGGGCTGTACACCACAGAGAAGTGTGGCATAGCATAGATGAAGTCAAAGCTGTGGGTTACACTCCACCCCTCCCTCTCTCTTCTGTGCCCCTCGACGAATCCTTCCTCTCTGGCCCAGGACAGCCATGTCCTGCTTCTCTCAGGATATTACATCACAGGGGCCTCTAAGGCCGTCGTCGCTTCCCACACCCCACACACACACCCCCACAAGCTTCCCCCCCCCCCACACACACACACACCCACAATAGCGTGACCTCAATCCTCACGCTTGTGCAGTCGGTTTTATAACATCGTAGCGTGATGGTAGGGGGTCATTATGTAGTTTGGTGCAGAGAGAGAGAGAGAGAGAGAGAGAGAGAGAGAGAGATGAGAGAGGTGGTTGGTGTACCCTAAACTAGAAGCAAGGGAAAGCCTAGCCTAGCCTAGCCTAGCCTAGCGTAGGTGGTGATGGTGGGGGACGTAACTTCCTTCCTCTCAGCCTAGCCTAGCCTACCCTAACCTAGCTAGCCTAGCCTAGTCTAGGTGGTGGGGGACGTAACTTCCTTCCTCTCAGTCCGTGGCATTGAATGGCGGCCAAAACTCGTGACTCTCCACCACCATTTTCAGGTGTCTGTGCCTGGTATTTATAGCCACGAGACGAGCGAAGACTCTAAGAAACGTCTTTGTGGTTTGGGAGGAATGAAATATTGCTTTGAGTCTTATGTAATTGACGTAAGGAAGGGGCGGTGCTCAAGGAGGAGTTAGGAGGTGGACAGGGAGGGGGGCGCGCGCCATCGGACATATTTTAAGGTATACAATAGACAGAGAAAATGACGAAACATAATGATTTACGTTCTTATATCAACTATTTCACGTTTAGTCCCTCGAAAAGAGAAAGAAAAATAATGTATCAACTGTTTCAGTGGTTTAGATTAGTGACGAATGAAAGAAACATGTCCCCGTTTCACCATCTTCCAAACTCACTGACATGTGTTTGTGATAGACATTTTTTTCTTTGTCTGCAAAAGCATACGGTATTTATTTGTTTCACGGGACAAAACTCCCATGATTATAGACATGAGGCCGTTTCATGGTATCCCATATCATACGTCCATTTTCATTCAGATATGGGCTCAGTTTTGAGCTCAAGTTTTATGAGAATTTGACCAAAATTAGTAATCTCAATATAACATCTAGAATAACAGGGTGGGGAAAAAAAAAAGCTGCTAAATTCTCTCAGAGACATTGTAGTCCTGCATACCAGTTCTGTTTTGAGCTTTTTTCACCAGAATATTAAGATCTTTCCCTCAAACCTTCAAACCTTGACCAGCTTCCTAACAGTGCAGCCTATTATCCATATCATTGATTCACATGAGAAAGAGAATTGGTCCCAAGACTGATCCTTGTGGCACACCACTTGTTACGTCTAATCATTCTGAGGCTGGCTGTTTAGGGCCAGTTAACCAATTTCCTAACTACCAAAGTACAACCCTCTCTATACCTTGTGGTTTGACTGTAATGGACCATCTCTGACGTGGAATGCATCGAATGGGGTTTGAAAAATCCAGATGCCTAACATTAACTGCTTTACTTTCATCATATATATATATATATATATATATATATATATATATATATATATATATATATATATATATATATTGATTATCTCATTATAGAAACCAAGTAGATCTGTCAGCCATGAGAGATCCATCAAAAACCATGTTCAGGAGAGTCTTTTATCATGTGGTGGTCCTCTAAATGGTTTTACAATCTTAACCCAAACGATGGTTTCCATTGGCTAAACACCAACAGACGCAATTCCATAAGATGAACACCAACAGACACAAAGCTAACTGGACAATGTCTGTGATTTATTGCTGTTCTGGAAAATGGGTATTGCATTAGCAAGCTTCCATTCCTCTTATTGAATAAGAGAGTATTCAAGTGTTTAACTATGTCATTTTATTCGCTTCTCTCGTGTTCCTGTAGCTATCACAAATTGTTTTCCTCTCTTATAATTAAACTTGGACTCTGGACCTGCGCTGTATCTTCGATTGTAAATATAGATGCGAAAAAAAAAAAAATGATTTGAAATCTTTGCTATGTCTTCTTTGTCGTGAACTAAATCACTATTTTCAGTTAATGATGGCCTAGCTAATTGGGTACTAATGACTCTTGCTTCTAACACAACCATAAAATTCCCTTTTGATATTCCTTTTGATATTTTCAGCAATATACACTTCAAACTGGCAGCCCTTAACGTATACATCAGTTTCTCTACGCAGTTTTTTGATCAAGCTGTTTATTGGTCTCTGTGAGCTTCTTATGTACAGTTTTCTTAGACAACAGAACACTTCTTTATATCATCGTTCCACCATTTTGGCCTCGCATTGGAAAAAGATTCGTCTATTACGCGTTGGCACAAATGTTCCCACTACTGCTTTGAACGTCTTACTGAAACTTACCCTAAGCAACGTCCATAGCGCTTTCATTTATGGTATCTAACCAAGTGTGCATGTCAACAACAATGCTATCTTCAACATTTTCAAGTCTAAAATTTGGTCATTTCTTTTTTTCTTTCAGCGACTCTTTTATGTTGACCAGCATTACAGAAATGGTAGATGTTAACTTAAAAGTAATTCGACAGAGATCATTTGTACCAATTATTTCTCGGATTTCAACATTCTTAGCGAGATTCTCATATGTATTTAGAACTAAATGTAATACAATCTCGTCGCGCGTAGGTCTAGCAGCTAATTGTATTAATGCAATATCAAGCATATTTAGCTAAAGCTCACAACCCGAGCTACGTGAAAGGGGTTTCACCCCGCTTAGATGAAAAGTTTAGTTAGAATCTAGATAATTTTTTTGCTACAATCTCCGACTCTGATCGAATAATTTTGTGTTAATTTCTGCAATCTAATTCAGTCTTCTACCTCCCTCGGGTTTCTGGCTTGGACGACTCCCCCACACAAATCTTACCATTTATCTCTGATGTCTTTAGAAATACACCTTATCAAAACTCCTCTCACTCTTGCTTAACATCTGGGTCTCGACACAGCAGATGATAAGAATATAATAGTTCTGTTGATTACAATTGCAAAATGTAACGTGCGAGTTGAGTTGGATTCAGTCACACACATCTTGAGAATTCTCCCCCCCTCTAAGATAGCATTTACGTCACTAACAGAGCCCAACATTTAGTAGAAATTGTACAAATAGTAACAGTATCTCTCAAGTACGGTATTTACGTGAGATAAAAAATCATACGCATCCAAGGTTGATTCTTGCGAGGGAGCTATGCCAGCTGGTGATGCAATGAGCTGTCAGCCAATGAGAGCGCCACGTTCAGGGGGAGTGTCTGGGCTCGGGCCAATCCGAGGAGCGTGTGGGGGTTTGTTTAGCCCCTGCGGCGCGTGCGTGGGGGACAGTTGCTGACTAGACTCGGGAGGGTGAGTACGTCACATCGAGACCCTGACTTTGAGCTCTCTTTCTCTCTCTCTCTCCCTCGCCTCCCCCTCATCGTAAATTGCAACCACTAGGGATGGAGAATAATAAGGCGTTGGCTCACCATAATGGTGACGTCCTTGCTCCATCTAAGCTCTTGTGCTTGGACGACTCCCCTCACAAATGTGGGAGAATGCTTTTCCAGCCAGCCAGCCAGCCATTGCTCTTGTGGCAAAAAGAAAAAAAATATTTAGGTGCTCATTGTTTCGAGGGTGTTATGGATTAAACCCCCGGCGCTTCCTTAGTGTCTAGTGTAGTGAAGGGAAAAAGGAGAGAGTCTCTGTGTGTGTGTGTGTGTCATCTTCATGTCGGTGATATTGATCACCCATGGCAGCGCAGGTGTTTTCAGTCGCCCTTAGAGACATGGGGGGTGAAGAACCTATCTCCCGAGTTTGTTGTTATTATTGTTATTATTATTATTATTTCCACGTCACTCTATTTATATCAGAGAATTGTATGGTAGTAAAGGAGAAACGTGATTAAGTGTCAGTTTGGGATGCGATAGTGTCATCTCCCTCCCCCCTTGTGGTTTGGAAAGCTGAGCCAGTCAAGGTTAGGAATGGACTTGTTATCTTTGTGTGTGGAGATATGATAACAGGAGTGTCAGCAGTGAAACGAGTGTCAGCAGTGAGAGTGTAACGAGACTCACCAGTGAGAGTGATTAACAGGACTGTCAGCAGTGAGAGTGAGTAACAGGACTGTCAGCAGTGAGAGTGTAACGAGACTCAGCAGTGAGAGTGATTAACAGGACTGTCAGCAGTGAGAGTGATTAACAGGACTGTCAGCAGTGAGAGTCATTAACAGGACTATCAACAGTGACAGTGATTAACAGGACTCAGCAGTGAGTGATTAACAGGACTTTCAGCAGTGACAGTGATTAACAGGACTGTCAGCAGTGAGTGTAACAGGACTGTGAGCAGTGAGAGTGATTAACAGGACTGTCGGCAGTGACAGTGATTAACAGGACTGTCAGCAGTGACAGTGATTAACAGGACTGTCAGCAGTGACAGTGATTAACAGGACTGTCAGCAGTGACAGTCTAACGAGTGTCAGCAGTGAGAGTAACAGGACTGTCAGCAGTGACAGTGATTAACAGGACTGTCAGCAGTGAGTGTAACGAGACGGCCCGTAGAGTGATATTAGGCCTGGCAACAGTGATTGTACTTGACTGCCAGCAGTGAGTGATATCAGGACCGGTAACAGTGAATGATAGCAGAACTGGCAGCGGTAAGAGATTTTAGGACAGGCAACAGTGATTGATAGCAAGTGGCAGCTGTGGGCGGTAACTTGTGGCAACAGTGAGTGTTATTACGACTGGTAATTGCGATATTAGGATTGGCAACAGTGAGTGTTTAACCCGGACTGGCAGCAGTGAATGATAACTGGCAGTAGTAGTGAGGAATATTAGGATTGGCAGCAGTGGCTGGTAACAATTGGCAGCAGTGACTGGTAACAATTGGCAGCAGTGAGTGATAACAGGTTTTGCAGCAGTGAGTGATAACAGGTTTGGCAACAGTGAGTGATAACAGGTTTGGCAACAGTGAGTGATAACAGGTTTGGCAACAGTGAGTGACAACAGGACTGGCAATATTGAGTGATAACAAGATTGGCAGCAGTGAACGATAACAGGTGTGGGAGCAGAGTGATAACAGGATTGGTTGTTAGTTTGAAAGATAACGACTGGCAGCAGTGAGTGAAAACAGGACTGACAATACAGTGATAATAGGACTGGTAGCACAGTGATAACACGTTTGATAGCAGTGAGTGATAACAGGACTGGCAGCAGTGAGTGATAACATGACTGGCAGCAAGTAAATGATAATAGGACTGGCAGCAGTGAGTGATAACAGGATTGGCAACTGTGAGTGATGACAGGACTGGCAACAGTGAGTGATAACAGGACTGGTAGCACAGAGTGATAACAGGACTGGCAGCAGTGAGTGATAATAGGATTGGCAACAGTGAGTGATAACAGGACTGGTAGCACAGTGATAACACGATTGATAGCAGTGAGTGATAACAGGACTGGTAGCACAGTGATAACACGATTGATAGCAGTGAGTGATAACAGGACTGGTAGCACAGTGTTAACACGATTGATAGCAGTGAGTGATAACAGGACTGGTAGCACAGTTAGAACACGATTGATAGCAGTGAGTGATAACAGGACTGGCAGTAATGAGTGACAACAGAACTGGCAGCACTGAGAATGATAACAGGACTGGCAGCAGTGAGTGATAATAGGACTGGCAACAGTGAATGATAACAGGACTGGCAGCAGTGAGTGATAATAGGACTGGCAACAGTGAGTGATAACAGGACTGGCAGCATTGAGTGATAATAGGACTGGCAACAGTGAGTGATAACAGGACTGGCAGCAGTGAGTGATAATAGGACTGGCAACAGTGAATGATAACTGGACTGACAGCAGTGAGTGATAATAGGACTGGCAACAGTGAGTGATAACAGGATTGGCAGCAATGAGTGATAACAGGACTGGCAACAGTGAGTGATAACAGGACTGGCAGCAGTGAGTGATAACAGGACTGGCAACAATGAGTGATAACAGGACTGGCATCATTGAGTGATAACAGGACTGGCAGCACAGTGATAACAGGACTGGCAGCAGTGAGTGAAAACAGAACTGGCAGCAATGAGTGATAATAGGATTGGCAACAGTGGTTGATAACAGAACTGGCAGCAGTGAGTGATAACTGGACTGGCAGCAGTGAGATTGATAACGGGACTAGCAGCAGTGAAAGTGATGGTAGGCCTGCTAGCAATGAAAATTATTACCGTAGCAGCAGCAGTGCTAACAGGAGTGACAGCAGTGACAGTACTAATAGGAGTGACAGCAGTGAGAGTGCTAACAGGAATGGCAGCAGTGACAGTGCTAATAGGAGTGACGGTGCTAATAGGAGTGACAGCAGTGACATTGCTGACGGGTGACAGCAATGGCAGCACCAATAGGAGTGGCAGCAGTGATTGCAGAAACAGATGCAATTGCAGCGAGAGTGTTGAACAGGAGTAGTGACAGTGATGATAGCAGTGAGAGTGTTAACAGGACTGGCAGCAGTTAGAGTGACAACAGTGAGAGTGATAACAAGAATGGCAAGAGGGCGTGATAACAAGACTGGTACCAGTGATTGGCAGCAAGCCTGCAGGTGCACTGCTTAATGCTGCTCAGGTTATAATCACTTGGCTGTATCTATTGTCGGAGTTGATCATGAGGCTTCATAATTAGGCTGGCTCTGTGCCACCGTGTGTTAAAAGAGTTTTATTTTTATGGATTTGGAGATGATATCTTTATCCCCTTCGCTCTTCAGATTTACAAGAAATGTGGAATTTTTATGTGCACTTTATTGACGATGAGAGGCCTGTCGAGGACAGCAGTAGCTGTTACTGTTGATGCCAGGAGAGATAAAATTGAGAGTCATGTTGATAGAATTCTTGACTTTCAGATAGGGTACTTATCACAGTTCAGAGGTTGCTGACAAACCTGATACGCTGTAAATGTTAGTGCCATTGTATTACAATATGTTTGATAGTCAGTGTGACTGACTTTCTCGGCTTCCTCATTTGGTTGAGATTGTATGTGAATTCCTTGCATGAATGACAGATGTGAAGTGTGCAAGTTAAATCCATTGAAGATGACGTATATTGCACCAGTCAAATCCAGCGAAGAGTTGTGATGATGTGGGGAAGCATTAAAGATAACAACATATATATCATAGACCCACATCTGTTGGTGCTTTGGGAAGACCCCCTGGACTCTTTTATGGTGGAAGTGCACATTTTCTTGCTAAGTATACAAGATCAGCCGAGCTACACAGCATGTAACACATGGAAAACTACAGCATCACACAGCATATTACACCAGGAAGGGTTGGCTGTAGACTGAGCTGTAGGGGTAGAGTACAGCTCATGAAGCTAGTGTAAGATAAATGTAAGGTCAAGAATGGCCTTGGGAGTAATTCGGAAGCCCCATTGTAAATTTTTTAGGGCATTTTGGACCCCCCTCCTTCCCTTTGATCCCATATGTTAAAATCAGATACCCCCTGATAAGTCGAGTCATTGTTTTCTTGACCCACTCATACATGTAGACACTCATATTAATCAAAGTTTTTCAAAGAACTTACCTGTACAAATGTATTGTGTTTTTAGTAGTTAAGGCATACTTAAATGATAGGAAATAACTTATCATATGTAAATTTGTGATTGTCTCTGACACCATCACAAATGATTATAGAGAATGACATGGTAGTTGTTGCATCAGAAGCAGAATGTAATCCATAATGTTTTGACTAAGTTTTAGTTGCAGAAGAAAGTTAATCCTGAGAAAATGTTCTTTTATACCTGATGTATAATTGAAAAATAATTGAAAAAAAGGGCAAATGAGAGTTGGGGTGAGAGAGTATCATTAAATTTTAGGGAGAATAAAAAGATGTTCTGGAAGGAGGTAAATAAAGTGCGTAAGACAAGGGAGCAAATGGGAACTTCAGTGAAGGGCGCAAATGGGGAGGTGATAACAAGTAGTGGTGATGTGAGAAGGAGATGGAGTGAGTATTTTGAAGGTTTGTTGAATGTGTTTGATGATAGAGTGGCAGATATAGGGTGTCTTGGTCGAGGTGGTGTGCAGAGTGAGAGGGTTAGGGAAAATGATTTGGTAAACAGAGAAGAGGTAGTGAAAGCTTTGCGGAAGATGAAAGCCGGCAAGGCAGCAGGTTTGGATGGTATTGCAGTGGAATTTATTAAAAAAGGGGGTGACTGTATTGTTGACTGGTGGTAAGGTTATTCAATGTATGTATGACTCATGGTGAGGTGCCTGAGGATTGGCGGAATGCGTGCATAGTGCCATTGTACAAAGGCAAAGGGGATAAGAGTGAGTGCTCAAATTACAGAGGTATAAGTTTGTTGAGTATTCCTGGTAAATTATATGGGAGGGTATTGATTGAGAGGGTGAAGGCATGTACAGAGCATCAGATTGGGGAAGAGCAGTGTGGTTTCAGAAGTGGTAGAGGATGTGTGGATCAGGTGTTTGCTTTGAAGAATGTATGTGAGAAATACTTAGAAAAGCAAATGGATTTGTATGTAGCATTTATGGATCTGGAGAAGGCATATGATAGAGTTGATAGAGATGCTCTGTGGAAGGTATTAAGAATATATGGTGTGGGAGGAAAGTTGTTAGAAGCAGTGAAAAGTTTTTATCAAGGATGTAAGGCATGTGTACGTGTAGGAAGAGAGGAAAGTGATTGGTTCTCAGTGAATGTAGGTTTGCGGCAGGGGTGTGTAATGTCTCCATGGTTGTTTAATTTGTTTATGGATGGGGTTGTTAGGGAGGTAAATGCAAGAGTTTTGGAAAGAGGGGCAAGTATGAAGTCTGTTGGGGATGAGAGAGCTTGGGAAGTGAGTCAGTTGTTGTTCGCTGATGATACAGTGCTGGTGGCTGATTAATGTGAGAAACTGCAGAAGCTGGTGACTGAGTTTGGTAAAGTGTGTGGAAGAAGAAAGTTAGGAGTAAATGTGAATAAGAGCAAGGTTATTAGGTACAGTAGGGTTGAGGGTCAAGTCAATTGGGAGGTGAGTTTGAATGGAGAAAAACTGGAGGAAGTGAAGTGTTTTAGATATCTGGGAGTGGATCTGGCAGCAGATGGAACCATGGAAGCGGAAGTGGATCATAGGGTGGGGGAGGGGGCGAAAATTCTGGGGGCCTTGAAGAATGTGTGGAAGTCGAGAACATTATCTCCGAAAGCAAAAATGGGTATGTTTGAAGGAATAGTGGTTCCAACAATGTTGTATGGTTGCGAGGCGTGGGCTATGGATAGAGTTGTGCGCAGGAGGATGGATGTGCTGGAAATGAGATGTTTGAGGACAATGTGTGGTGTGAGGTGGTTTGATCGAGTGAGTAACGTAAGGGTAAGAGAGATGTGTGGAAATAAAAAGAGCGTGGTTGAGAGAGCAGAAGAGGGTGTTTTGAAGTGGTTTGGGCACATGGAGAGGATGAGTGAGGAAAGATTGACCAAGAGGATATATGTGTCGGAGGTGGAGGGAACGAGGAGAAGAGGGAGACCAAATTGGAGGTGGAAAGATGGAGTGAAAAAGATTTTGTGTGATCGGGGCCTGAACATGCAGGAGGGTGAAAGGAGGGCAAGGAATAGAGTGAATTGGAGTGATATGGTATACCGGGGTTGACGTGCTGTCAGTGGATTGAATCAAGGCATGTGAAGCGTCTGGGGTAAACCATGGAAAGCTGTGTAGGTATGTATATTTGCGTGTGTGGACGTATGTATATACATGTGTATGGGGGGGGGTTGGGCCATTTCTTTCGTCTGTTTCCTTGCGCTACCTCGCAAACGCGGGAGACAGCGACAAAGTATAATAAAATATATAGTATAATTGATAATGAAAAGAATAACTGCACTCACTGACTCATGGCACTGTATAATTATCAGGGTTGCTAGAACTCATTTCTGCAATCATGCTGGATTATAGGTGTGCGTGATTGCTCATTAGTTTCATTAGGCATATGTATTTCTAAACCACTCTTATTAACTTAGTTTTCATCATCTCATTCCAGCTCTTCGTGGTTTTGGGCATCCAGTATGGCACACATAAGCTCCTTGTTTCAATTTAGTCTCTGTTCTTAATGATCATACCCATTCTTCTCCATGCTAAATGTATTCTGAGGTTACTCCAAAGAACTTTATGACAAGTTTTCAAGTGTTCGTAATGCTGCACTAATTTTTTGCACAAAGTTAGACACAACATGCTGTTTTTGCTTAGTTGATATACGTTGAACAGTAGGGCTGACAAAATTATAGGGAATGTACATAGGGAAAGTATTACTGTATTAACTGTGGTTGATTTAGATTTTTGCATTATCTTTTTTGAATTAATCGATAAACTACTTTCTTTTCAGTTTGACTATTATGAAGCTGAGTGAAGAATCATAGCCTTGTTTTTGCTGTTGGCTGATTTAGTGGTAGAATCATTGCAGTTTCCTCTGTAATTCAGGATGATTGAGAGCCGTGAATGGGTATTCCGTGTCTCCTGCCAGGTGGCAGTTGGGGAACAGGTTTGTCACATTATGGTCTTCCTGTTATTACTTTTTCTTGTGGAGTATAACTCATGGAAGGAAGAGATGTTAACCTGTAGAAAATTAAGTTTGTGCTAGAGTAATGTAGGGCTTTTGTACAGTACTACTTAATCATTTATCCCAACGTGATATTTGTGGATCTTGAAGAACTGAAAAATATTACTCCTCTTAATGTTGACCATTCATAATTTCATCATAATTCAGGTGTGTGTGGTGGGGAACTGCGAGTCTCTTGGGATGTGGGATTCTCAGCATATGATCCCACTGTATGCAGAAACCTCAGTCGTTGATGATGAAGAGAGTGTATGGTCAGCCTCACTTCCGATTCCCTTTTCACAAGTAAGTCCTGTACCTATTTTTGCAATAGTATCCCATAAACTTTAGAAATTAGAAAAACTTTGAAATCTGATACCACTGTGTTTTGCATTCTTGAAACTTTGGTTTATAGGAAAATGAGTTTGTGTATCCTCCTTAACTCATGCTCATGAATATTCATACAGAATCTTCCAATAAGAAATTCTGATTATGCATTTTGCATATAAATACAGGAGCTGAATGATCGGGTTAGGAGTATTGTCACACTGTAGGTAGATAAGATAGGGAGGATGTCTTTGATAACATTTAGATTGCAGAAGAAACAGAACCAGGTTATTAAAAATCATTGACCCATTTATGGCTCATGGGCTCAATAAGATCTCTTCATACATGCTGAAAGAATGAATAGATATAGTTGATGGGCTGCTTGAAATGTTGAATGTGTTCAGGAATGACTTTCATTAATGTTTCAGTGTTAAATATATTGATTATGATGCTATACAACTTCAATTTTTATGTAAAGCTTACCACAACGTGAACCAAAGAAGTCATTATTGTATCTGTAGTGTAATGAACATTACAATACAGTATGTCATTCTGATACTTTCTATGAATTCATCCTTTTACAGGGTACATGAATACCACCAGTAATGAACAGTGTCCACAAAAACCTCTGCTTCCCCATACATTTTCATATGCAGTGTCATAGTTACATTTTATTACCATGTCATCTCTCCTTTGGCCCTCATTACCATATCTGGACATGGAATTGTCAAAGTACCTGAAGGATTCGAGATCCATGTTTTGAGTCTATGGGTATCAGTCTCCTGAATGAGGCAGGGCACTGAGGAGGTGTTGTGGGAAACATCCACCTGATCGTGCATTCTGAGCACCCGATGTGCCAAGAAATCTCACTTGTACCCACGTTTTCATGCTTCCAGACAAGAATTTGAGTCTTTTGCTTAAGGTAGGAGCTGACTAGCTTGAAGCATGGATGGATGAAATACAGTGCCCAGTAGCAAAATTTCTAAAATGAAGTGGCAGCCTGGAAGAGTAAAGCAAGAACATCATTCCCTCAAGACATCCCGAAGCATACTGAAGCGAGTTGTTGGTGGTCATACCATTAGAAACACTTGTATCAGCAGCTAGATGGAGGATGAATTCACCATGAGAGCGCCATATGCTTGTACTGTATTACAATAAACTTGGGGTGAACAGTGTTTTTTGCAGACACTAAAAAAGGTATATGGTAGATAAAAGGTTAAAAATCCCTGGCATAGTTTATTAATACTCACTCACCCTAACTTCCATTAATTGTTGTAGGGTCCACTTCATGAAACCCCTCTCATTTGTTGTGGGCTTTCCTGATATGTTGTTGTTTATGTTGACAGGTGGAGTACCGTTACTGTGTGTGTATCATCCTGGAGGACAAGCCTGACACATATGAGCGAGCGTTGGTCGTCAGGCGTTGGGAGACTAATCTGTTGCCAAGAAAAGTTCCAGAAGGAGGTAATTTGTTGTCATGGTTTAACTTTATACAGGAAGTTTTGAATGAAATGCATTTGTATAATTATTTTTACATGGCTCTTGAATAGTGACTGTCTTTTTCTGCTTGATTTATTAAGATGCCATAACAGCATCACAGCAAGAGGTGATGAACATATACATTGCAAGTATTGATTTCTTGTATTGATAGCAGGTATTTCTGCTTAGAATTAACATTTCATTTTCTGTTGTATTTAACTCTTCCTGTACCGTTGTTGTCTGTCCGTTTAGGATTGAAAACTAAAAGGGAAATGAGCACAAACATGGGAGACTGAAGGAAGTATGTGGAAGACTAACCTTGATGCTTCTTGTATCAAATTTTCGGTATTCTGGAACAATGTTTCACCTCTACACACACACACACGCACATGAATTCATGCATACATCGTAATGAATCCTTGCATTGTTAAACACTGCATATATTGGAATTTGGCTTTGTTGTATATCTAAAGCCCAGGCAGACTATTATCTGATATATCAGAACTTGTGTGATATATCTGGTGATAGTCCAAAGTGACCCATGTTTGTGATCACCAACAATTGCTGTAGTAATTATGGTAGTTTCTGTATATAAAGCTTATTGTATTACTGTATTCTTATTTTGTAACACTGTAAAGCATTAATGTATTTTGTTCATGCTTGATGGCCGTTTCCCACGTTAGCGAGGTGGCACCAGAAACAGACGAAGAAAAGCCACTTCCACTCTCATTCATTTTCTAGGTGTCTTATGTAATGCACCAAAACCACAGCTCACTATTCACAACTAGGCCTCATAGACTTCTCCAAGGTTTACCCTGGATCCTTTACATGCTCTGATTCAGTCCACTGATAGCATGTCAACCCCAGTATACCATGACATTCCACTTCACTCTATCCCATACACACCTTTTCTGTTCCTGCAATTTCAGGACCTAATCACTCAAAATCTTTTTCACTCCATCTTTCCATCTCCAGTTTGGTCTCTCCATTCCTTTTCCCACCACTTCTGATATATAAATATCCTCTTTGTCAACATTTCCTCTCATTCTTTCCATATCTCTAAACCATTTCAGCACTGCCTCTGCAGCTCTCTCTCACTATTTTTATTACCACACATTTCTCTTACCCTTTCTTTACTTACTTGATTAAACCACCTCTCTTCTCATATTGTCTTCAAATATTTCATTTCCAACACATCCACCCTCCTCTGCACAGCCTTTTATATAGCCCATGCCTTGCATTCATATGATATTGTATAAAGTATTGTGCAAACACGTAAAAATAGAAATAAGATATATAAAGTTTTCCTGAAAACATCTCTGTGCCATGAATGAGCTTGTAAGATGTTATTTTGTCACCAAAGTGGAATTTGGCACAGTATTTTTGAAAATACTAATGATTTATTCCTTAAGTATTATCTGTCTGTCTGTATCTCTTTACGCCCATTCCATTCGGGATCTTCATAGGGGGATGGTCACGGCAAAAGAGTCTCCATAACTAGTGAACTCCAGTGCTGCTTCTTAGTTTTTTGTGCCTTACTCTTAGCAGGCCAGTGGCAGAGGGTAATTCCAGTGCAGTGTTTTCAAAGGCTCCTGACTAATGCTTCAACTACTTCTAGCTAATGGCTTTGCCTAATGTTTCTACCTACTACTTCTGTCTATTGCTCTTACCAAGTTGCCAAAATGCTGGTTTAGTGTTATCATGTGTCATGCATGACAAAGAGAGATTATTTGTTTGTGGACAGAATGTCAGCAGTCAATGTGATGATGAGGCAGAAAGAAAAGACAGCAATCTGTGATAGAGGAGTGCAACTTGATAGCCACTGAAGTGCTGGCTCACTATGCACCCATTACAAACACTCCTGATACCTAGTTGGGTAGTACTGGTAATACACCCCCCGTGGTAGGTGGCTGCCTGCCAACCATTACATTACTCTTCACTTTTTTATCACACTTGACTGCTGTTTCCTGCATTAGTGAAGTAGTGCAAGGAACAGATGAAGAAATGCTGCATTCACTTACATCCATTCTCTAGTACAGTACATATACAAAAATTATGTGTATCCAGTAAGTATTTCCACTACATCATGAATGAACTTGAGTAATGTTATTTCAGTGATATGGAATCCACCATATTTCCAGCTAATGAAAATAAGAATTTATTCCCAAAAAGTAAATTTTTCGCTAATAGATTATTGATACATATTTTGTGTGCAAGCAAGTATGAATATGCACATGTGCATATATATAGATGTCTGTGTGTATGTGTATATGTTGATATGTATATGTGTGTATATGAGCGTTTATTGATAAATATATGTGCATGAGTGGATAGGCCATTCTTTGTCTGTTTCCTGGCACTGCCTCGCAGATGTGGAAACTACAGTATTACATAGAGGTCCTTCATTCTGGCAAGACCCTATATACAAGGGAAATGGGAATTAGCCTTTAAGTAAAAAAAATAAGGTAGGGGTGAGGAGAGGTATATGTAATACAATACCAGTCACTGGTTGTTTGATAATTCCAGTATTACTGTAATGAGCTGTTGGTTGAGCCAGATAACTAGATTACTGTAATGAGACTGTTGGTTGAGTCAGATAACTAGCTACCCAACCATTGCTGTGCTTACACCATAAGATCACAGACATCATGACTGTAAATCAGAAATAACAAACAGACAAAGACATGTGCACTGGAACCATCAGCGCCATGTTCACAAAGGCCCCTTATCCTCTAGTTTCAGCACAACCACAAAGTGAACAAGTTTGAACACTTACATCTCCCTCAGGTGTTCACGGCTGTTCACAGATAACAAACACTTGTGCATTTGTTCCCAGAAGCATAAAGGCTGGTAATACAGGAAAAACATCACATGAATAGAACCTGATTCAAGGCTAGAAGATACATATAAATAAGTGAGATATACATATAAATAAGTGCAAATGAAAATACAGTTATTGAAAATTGATAAAATGAAAGAAAAGTATACTGATTCTTAAAAGCCAGCTGATTAGAAGTGACCAAGTGGCATATCAATTGCACTCTGAAAACAAGAAACATGTGAGCATTGAGTGGTTGATGAAAGGCAGTATAGTGAAGGCAAACTGATGTCGTCATTGCTGACTGGCTTAAGAGTGGACCAAATGACAGGCAATGCCTGTGATTACCTCTGAATTAATTGCAGTGGGTCAGTATATGAGACAGGACAGGGTCCTGGCCAGTATATTTCCAAGAAAAGTATCTCAGGCTTGTGGGACAAACCACAGAGGAAATAAAAAAGATAGATAGATTAGGAAGAGTACACGTAACTCCATTGGATCTCAGTAGCTATGGAAACTCTTTTGCCACTGCCATCCCCTTGAGGGAGTTACAGTTGGGAACAGACGTAAGAGTTATAGATAGATAGATAAATGGAGCACACTGGTGAACAACCAAGAATATTCCCAGACTGAGAAAGAAATCCTGTCAAAACTGTGCTTATGACCTTGAAATGTTTTGCTTAAAAAAAAGAAGGCTAAAAGGTATTTTGATTATGTTTCTGAAGCTCTGATGATAATGATCTGAGCATCTTTCTACGACTAGATTAGTAAGAAGGTAAGCGTTTTACTCCAAGGACTTTGAGGTAGAATACACTACTTTTTCTAAATAGGATTAACAAATGGAATTATTTTCCAAAAGAATTACTTTGAAAGCAACTCCACAAATACATTTGCCTCAAGTCCCTGACAAACTATTTACTCTTCCATGGTTAAAGATTTTACAGACGTTTATCCTTAAGTCATTTACTGGATTATCTGCATTTTTTCCTGCTAACGTTTATATTTATGATCTCTTTTACTGTCATGAACAGCCCTGAAAGTACTTTTTTTATTTCTTTCTTAGTAATGGTAAGTCTTTCTCTAGGATCAGATGGATTGGTGATCTGTAGTACTGTTTGCATCAGTAACACATTTTTATCCCCAGTGAGCTGTGCAGTGGACCCGCAAGTGGAATGCTTTGGTTCATATGGAGGATTTGAGCGAGTGGATCAAGGATGGCTTGTGAAGGACACTGTGGTACAGCTGCGCCTCTGCAACTCCAACCTTTACAATGACCCTGTGATGCTCTTTAAAAGAAAGTATCAAAACAAGAAGGTAAATATCTGAGGGCATTAGTTGATAACCTAAAGAGGTAAGACAATCCTGTCATTTATATAGTAGCACATTCGTGCTATGTAGTTCTGCAGATATGAGCTCTGCTGTTGTCAAATGTGTTTCATTAGGAAGTGTTGTAGATTTGTTCATGAACCATCCTGTTGCAATTTAAGTTACTGTAGTATTGATATATCTTTTCTTTTAAGTATTATTACTACATTTATCTCAACCTTGGTGTCATGTATGTTTGTATTGTCGGAAAGTAGCATCTTGATGACACCTGTACCATTTTGTCACTTTTGGAAATGTCCCTTGTGGGAACAGATCTGTAAAGATAGCAGTAACTTTCATACACAGTCCTTGATTGTACTTCCTACCAGTTTCTATTTCATGCATGCCTTCCCTCTTTCTATATTGTATAATAGGAAGGTAGGAGTTAAAGTTAGGTAACATAAATTTCATTTGTATTCTGGTAAGTTTAGGAAATTGCTAGCGATAAAAGATGAGGTTTGTAAGAAATTGAGGGAATACTTAAAGATCTAGTAGGTAAAGTTGGTAATGAGTGTAATTCTTGTATTCCCAGGTGAGAGTGAGAGTGACGCCTGTAGAATTAGAGAGCAACAGCCCTCTTGAACCTCACACTGGATTGGAGGAGAACTCAGACTTTGACCTCTCAAACTTGCGAATAAACAGCAAACCCACGTGGCCCATCACCGAAGTTGCAGTGAGTTTCATGTGATACTGTGTCTTCCATTAATACATCTTCATCTGTTTTCCCTGATGTGCCCTAGTTAGCTAACCTGTAGGTATGTAAACCCAGAGAAGTACATCTTTAGTTTTTCCTGATAAGCCAAAGTTAGCTAATTTGGAAGTGTATAAATCCTGAGAAGTAGATGAAGTTGAGAAAATTAGAAATCGGGTTTTTACTCACTGGAGCACTTTTAACATAGGTTGATGTTTGTTCCAGAGATTCGAGTCTGTATGCCTGTGATCCATTCCTTGGTACAATATAATGGGAATAGAGTTGCTCATAGATAGATAGGTAATGGTATCCAGTATTTGAATCATGCCCTCCATTTTCCTGATCATCAGTTATGAATGCAGAAATGAGATTTTGTGTGGAAGAAACTTTGGGTATCAGTAAGTGTTGTTTGACTTATTACAGATAGTATGATTCATATTTACAGTAAAGAGATATTCTGTGAAATATAGGATCAACTTTACTGATCTGTTTTTAATCATCAATTAAAAAAGTGATACTTTGAATTAGGTTTGATACATTAGATATTTCAACCAAAGGAGTGGTGGTATGGCAAATAACTCAGATGCCAGCAGAATCTTGACTGTATACAGTACATTCAGTTATACAATTCAAGGGACTGCATATCACCCCCAGTATACCTCATCATAACAATTTGCTTTGTTCTATGCACACTTATCACTCATAATACTTTTCACTTCATCTTTCCATCTTCAGTTTGGTCTCCCCATTCTTCTTTTCCCCTCCACTTCTGACACATATGTACTCTGTCAGCTTCTTTTCATTCATACTCTCAATTTGTCTGCATCATTACAGCACACTTTCTTCAGATCTCTTAACCACACCCTCCTTATTACCACACCTCTCTCTTAACCTTTTATTACTTACTCAGTCAAACCACATCACACCATGGATTGTCCACAAATATTTCATTTCCAAACACATCCACGTTCCTCTGCACATCCTCATGACTCGCATAATGACAGCATTGTTGGGACCACTGTACCCTCAAACATACCATTTTTTGCCCTTCTAGATAATGACCTCTCTTTCCACACATTTTTCATTGCTCCAATAACCTTTACCCCCTCATTCACCCCAAACTCACTTCTGGTCCCATAGTTTCATTTGCTGTCATATCCACTCCCAGATATCAAAAAACTTCACTTCTGAATTTTCTCCATTCAAACTTGCTCCCAGATTAACCTGTCCCTCTGCCCTATTAAACCTAACAACTTTGATTTTGATTATGTTTACCCTCAGCTTCCTCTTTTTACACACACGTCCAAACCCACTCACCCGTTTTTGCAGTTTCTCAATTGAATCTACCACCAGTATTGTGTCATCAGCAAACAACAGTTGACTCACTCCTCATGCCCTCCTTACCCCCTGTATACTGCAAACTTGCCCTTTTCCAAGACTTGCATTGACCATCCACACTACCCCATCCATAAACAAATTAAACATGGAAACATCACACACCCCTGTCACAGAACAACCTCACCTGGAGCCAGTTGCTCTCCTCTCTCCCAACTCGCACACATGCCTTACATTCTTGAGAAAAACTTTTCTGTTTCTGATAACTTTCCTACCACACCATATATTTGGAAGACCTTCCACAAGGCATCTCTACCAACCCCATCAATTGCTTTCTCCAGATCCATAAATTCCACATACAAATCCTTCGTTTTTGCTAATACTAACACTTTCTTCAAAGCAAGCATCTGAGCTGCACATCCTCTCCCACTCCTAAAACCACATTGTTCCTCCCCAGTCTGATGCTCTGTATATGCCTTCACTCTGTCATCACTCTCCCATACAACTTACCAGGTATGCTCAACACTCACCTTAGTCCCCTGTACCTTTATATAGTAGTATTATCCATATATTCTGCCAATACTCAAGCTCTTCACCATGATTGATACATTCACTGAAAATCCTAACTAACCAGTCAACAACACAATCACCACCTTTTTTATAAAATTCAACTGCAGTATCATCTGCTCCAACCACCTTACTACATTTCATCTTACACAAGAGTTTTGCTACATCTCTCTTCACTGAACCACTCTCCATTACTCTCTCACTTTGCACACCTTCCTGACCCGAACACCATACATCTGCCACCCTATCTTTGAACACATTCAACAGTCATTCAGAATACTTCCTCCGTCTCCTCCTCACCTCATCACTTCCTATTACCACTTCATCATTTGACCCTTTCATTGTTCTCTTGTTTTTCTTACACTTTTTACCTTCTTCCAAAATATCGCATTCTCCCTGAACTGTTCTGTTAATCATTTACCCTAGCTCTCCATTGCCGTGTTTTTCAAGCCGTGCACCTTCTTCTTGACCTCTGTCTGGTTTCTCTTGTACAGCTCATGATTATGTGCTTTCCTTCACTCATAGGTACCAGTTATAGACTTCACTTTTCTCATTTATTAGCAACTTTACTTTATCTGACCATTCACCATTCTTTCTCACCTGCCCATCTCCCACCTTCCACATGCCAACACTGCGTCCCTTAATATCTCTCATTCCTCAGTCTCGCAACTGTACTCATCCTAATACTGCACCTCTCTCTCTTACTGTATTATTATGTACTCAGTCAAACCATTTCACACCACATATTGTTCTCAGACATTTAATTTCCAACACATCCACCCTCCTCTGCATATCCTCATCTATATCCCATATCCCACATCCATACAGTAACCACATCATTGAATGGATTATTATTATCATCATTATTATTATTTTTATTCTTGTGATAGGGGATAATCCCCGCATGTCGTGGAAGGTGACTAAGAGGGGCAGGAGCAGGTGGCTGGAAATATAAGGCTTTGTCATCTGTTCTTGACACTTCCTGGCTCATGTGGGAAATGGCGAGAATGTATGAAAAAACATTATAGTGATTTTCTAACACTAGAGTCCCTTTATCTGGGGGGATTCCTGCATCTGTTCTAGCTCTTCATCCTTACTTAACAGAGTTGAATCGAAAGTGGTCTGACTTGTAAACTGTCCTAGGCTAACTCTCAAACTTGACCCCCTTGCCTTACACTGTAATGTAGATTCACTTTCCATCTTTTATAGGTATTACTTTGGTTTTTGCTCCTGAGAGCTGGCTGCTTGTATGCCCACACCACTGACTAGACCATGCAGTACTCAGCAAGCTTCTGTGTCACATGATTGTTGTGTGGCCATCAGCAACTCGAGAGTGGGCCATTTTGACAACTGCTTCTTTCCCTACGTGTCGAAGCTTTGGAACTCTCTACCTTTTTGTGTTTTTCTCAATAACTATGACCTGGCACATTTCAAAAGACAGGTTTTCCTCTTTCTCCAAAATTCATAAATACTCTCCCTTGTCTTTTCTTTTCCTGTTTCATAATTCTGTACATTTCAATCAAAGCCTGGCCTTGATGTGGACTTTTGTCCATGACTTGAACCTTCCAACATAAAGAAAAAAAATTCAAGGCTACACCACTTCCAGCAACAGGAAAATGATGGGCTTTATTGGAGTGAGACTCCATTTCATCAGTAGACCATGATACAGCATCAGAGAGAAGTCTTTTTCAAAATGGGTAGAGGTGACCAACTAAGTGCCACAGGGTTCAGTTCAGGGGCCATTATTCTTATGTATTAATGGCTTTCACCCCTATCCCTGGGGATAGGGGTGAAAGAATACTTCCCACATATTCCTCGCGTGTCGTAGAAAGCGACTAGAGGGGACGGGAGCGGGGGGCCAGAAATCCTCCCCTCCTTGTATTAACTTTCTATAATGGGAAACAGAAGAAGGAGTCACGCGGGGAGTGCTCATCCTCCTCGAAGGCTCAGAGTGGGGTGCCTAAATGTGTGTGGATGTAACCAAGATGTGAAAAGAGGAGAGATAGGTAGTATGTTTGAGGAAAGGAACCTGGATGTTTTGGCTCTGAGTGAAACGAAGCTCAAGGGTAAAGGGGAAGAGTGGTTTGGGAATGTCTGGGGAGTAAAGTCAGGGGTTAGTGAGAGGACAAGAGCAAGGGAAGGAGTAGCAATACTCCTGAAACAGGAGTTGTGGGAGTATGTGATAGAGTGTAAGAAAGTAAATTCTCGATTAATATGGGTAAAACTGAAAGTTGATGGAGAGAGGTGGGTGATTATTGGTGCATATGCACCTGGGCATGAGAAGAAAGATCAAGAGAGGCAAGTGTTTTGGGAGCAGCTGAATGAGTGTGTTAGTGGTTTTGATGCACGAGACCGGGTTATAGTGATGGGTGATTTGAATGCAAAGGTGAGTAATGTGGCAGTTGAGGGAATAATTGGTATACATGGGGTGTTCAGTGTTGTAAATGGAAATGGTGAAGAGCTTGTAGATTTATGTGCTGAAAAAGGACTGATGATTGGGAATACCTGGTTTAAAAAGCGAGATATACATAAGTATACTTATGTAAGTAGGAGAGATGGCCAGAGAGCGTTATTGGATTACGTGTTAATTGACAGGCGTGCGAAAGAGAGACTTTTGGATGTTAATGTGCTGAGAGGTGCAACTGGAGGGATGTCTGATCATTATCTTGTGGAGGCTAAGGTGAAGATTTGTATGGGTTTTCAGAAAAGAAGAATGAATGTTGGGGTGAAGAGGGTGGTGAGAGTAAGTAAGCTTGAGAAGGAGACCTGTGTGAGGAAGTACCAGGAGAGACTGAGTACAGAATGGAAAAAGGTGAGAACAATGGAAGCAAGGGGAGTGGGGGAGGAATGGGATGTATTTAGGGAATCAGTGATGGATTGCGCAAAAGATGCTTGTGGCATGAGAAGAGTGGGAGGTGGGTTGATTAGAAAGGGTAGTGAGTGGTGGGATGAAGAAGTAAGAGTATTAGTGAAAGAGAAGAGAGAGGCATTTGGACGATTTTTGCAGGGAAAAAATGCAATTGAGTGGGAGATGTATAAAAGAAAGAGACAGGAGGTCGAGAAAGGTGCAAGAGGTGAAAAAAAGGGCAAATGAGAGTTGGGGTGAGAGAGTATCATTAATTTTTAGGGAGAATAAAAAGATGTTCTGGAAGGAGGTAAATAAAGTGCATAAGACAAGGGAGCAAATGGGAACTTCAGTGAAGGGCGCAAATGGGGAGGTGATAACAAGTAGTGGTGATGTGAGAAGGAGATGGAGTGAGTATTTTGAAGGTTTGCTGAATGTGTTTGATGATAGAGTGGCAGATATAGGGTGTTTTGGTCGAGGTGGTGTGCAAAGTGAGAGGGTTAGGGAAAATGATTTGGTAAACAGAGAAGAGGTAGTGAAAGCTTTGCGGAAGATGAAAGCCGGCAAGGCAGCAGGTTTGGATGGTATTGCAGTGGAATTTATTAAAAAAGGGGGTGACTATTGTTGACTGGTTGGTAAGGTTATTTAATGTATGTATGACTCATGGTGAGGTGCCTGAGGATTGGCGGAATGCGTGCATAGTGCCATTGTACAAAGGCAAATTACAGAGGTATAAGTTTGTTGAGTATTCCTGGTAAATTATATGGGAGGGTATTGATTGAGAGGGTGAAGGCATGTACAGAGCATCAGATTGGGGAAGAGCAGTGTGGTTTCAGAAGTGGTAGAGGGTGTGTGGATCAGGTGTTTGCTTTGAAGAATGTATGTGAGAAATACTTAGAAAAGCAAATGGATTTGTATGTAGCATTTATGTATCTGGAGAAGGCATATGATAGAGTTGATAGAGATGCTCTGTGGAAGGTATTAAGAATATATGGTGTGGGAGGAAAGTTGTTAGAAGCAGTGAAAAGTTTTTATCGAGAATGTAAGGCATGTGTACGTGTAGGAAGAGAGGAAAGTGATTGGTTCTCAGTGAATGTAGGTTTGCGGCAGGGGTGTGTGATGTCTCCATGGTTGTTTAATTTGTTTATGGATGGGGTTGTTAGGGAGGTAAATGCAAGAGTTTTGCAAAGAGGGGCAAGTATGAAGTCTGTTGGGGATGAGAGAGCTTGGGAAGTGAGTCAGTTTTTGTTCGCTGATGATACAGTGCTGGTGGCTGATTCATGTGAGAAACTGCAGAAGCTGGTGACTGAGTTTGGTAAAGTGTGTGGAAGAAGAAAGTTAAGAGTAAATGTGAATAAGAGCAAGGTTATTAGGTACAGTAGGGTTGAGGGTCAAGTCAATTGGGAGGTGAGTTTGAATGGAGAAAAACTGGAGGAAGTGAAGTGTTTTAGATATCTGGGAGTGGATCTGGCAGCGGATGGAACCATGGAAGCGGAAGTGGATCATAGGGTGGGGGAGGGGGCAAAAATTCTGGGGGCCTTGAAGAATGTGTGGAAGTCGAGAACATTATCTCGGAAAGCAAAAATGGGTATGTTTGAAGGAATAGTGGTTCCAACAATGTTGTATGGTTGCGAGGCGTGGGCTATGGATAGAGTTGTGCGCAGGAGGATGGATGTGCTGGAAATGAGATGTTTGAGGACAATGTGTGGTGTGAGGTGGTTTGATCGAGTGAGTAACGTAAGGGTAAGAGAGATGTGTGGAAATAAAAAGAGCGTGGTTGAGAGAGCAGAAGAGGGTGTTTTGAAGTGGTTTGGGCACATGGAGAGGATGAGTGAGGAAAGATTGACCAAGAGGATATATGTGTCGGAGGTGGAGGGAGCAAGGAGAAGAGGGAGACCAAATTGGAGGTGGAAAGATGGAGTGAGAAAGATTTTGTGTGATCGGGGCCTGAACATGCAGGAGGGTGAAAGGAGGGCAAGGAATAGAGTGAATTGGAGCGATGTGGTATACCGGGGTTGACGTGCTGTCAGTGGATTGAATCAAGGCATGTGAAGCGTCTGGGGTAAACCATGGAAAGCTGTGTAGGTGTGTATATTTGCGTGTGTGGACGTATGTATATACATGTGTATGGGGGGGGGTTGGGCCATTTCTTTCGTCTGTTTCCTTGCGCTACCTCGCAAACGCGGGAGACAGCGACAAAGTATAAAAAAAAAAAAAAAAAAAAAAATTAATGGCTTGCCTGCAGTTATGCAATCATACCTAAGTATGTTTGCAAATGATGCAAAGGTCATGAGGGAGGTGAAAAACAAGGAAGGTTGCATTATCCCACAAGGGGATCTAGACAGACTCCACTGTTGGTTTGAAGCCTGGTTGATGAAATTCACCCCAAGCAATATGATTAATATGTAGTGGTAAATAACCTTTAAGATTCTGTGTATGAGAGAGACTTAGGGGTTGACAATGTCCCCAATCTATCACCAGAATCCCTTATTAGGAAAATAGTTGTTGAGACAATTTGTTTGTTGGCAGATATCAGAATAGATCTCAAGTACATGGATAAGGAAATATTTAGTCAGCCGCTTATATCCTGTATAAGGTCAGAACTAGAACATTTTTCTAAGGTTTGGTCATTTTATCTAAAAAAGCATAAAGTATTCATAAAGAATGTCCAGAGGAGGGCAACAAAGATGGTACTAGAGTTAAGAGAGCTAAGCAACAGGGAAGGCTGGAGCTTTGATTTTACCCACCTTGGAAGAGAAAAAACTGAGGGGTGACCTGATGACAACCTTTCTAGGTCACAAAAAGAGATCAACAAAGTGGACAGTTAACAGGTCTTTGAGAGATGTAAGGATAGAACATCCAGAGGACATAACATGAAATTATTTAAGAAATTTGTAAATAAGGACGTAAAGAAATACTCTAAAGTATAAGAGTGTTAGATGAATGGAATAGATTGAATGAGGACATGTTTAATTCAGACAGCATGGATAATTCAAGAAGTAAAACTCCCTTCCCACACCGTTCAAATAGGTAATTACAGAGGGTGACTTCACTCATGGCATAACCACAAGCAGGTGGAGGCATAGGTTGAGAATGTGTGTGAGTGATGTTGTGGAGACTGTGTGTACTTGATCCGCCCTATTAACTTAGGAATGGAATGATGATGATAGCTGATTAGGTAGATAGAAATATATATATCCTTTGTAAGTGTGATCCCTGTATCTTGTTAGTTATTGTAATATAACTTAATCATTCAGTGGAAATTCTACACCGTGCTCTAACTCTATCTCTGTAATATTTCCCAGGTAATGAAGGAAGACCAGTGTAAATTCTTCCAACAAGAGCAGTTCGGTGTGGTGTGCAATAATGGAGACTACGTTGTGTTCCAGTGTCGCATGCTTAAAGCAGATACTAATGTAAGTTTTAGCTTTAGATTTTATTATATGTGATTGCTCAAGATGAATTTCCTACCTGCAGAAGTACTAATTCATTATTGTTATCATTATTTTTTTAACCTTGCCGAGCTTGGACTATTTAGATTAGTTAGTTTGATTGCTGTGTGAGGTGTACCTTCTGCCAGTCATACAGGTCAGATGCACTGTTCAGTACTGAGACACTGAGCTTAGTTTTTAGACAGTAGGTGTAGTGTTGAGTTATACAGGTTATAGCCCATGAAACATACAGTTTGTACCTCTCTAATCCAGAACTCTTTGGTCTGGTAACTCCCATGGTCTGGAACATTTTGAATCTGCCACCATTGGTTATTAGTTTGTGGATCTGCCACTAGAGCAGCACTATGGTACCAAAAGTTTTTACACTGCAGCCGAGCTAATTAACAGTCCTGTTAATTTCTTGTATTCAGATGTATTTCAACCCTTCAGGATGTCATCCAAGAGACCAAGAAGTGTAGAAGATGGTGCTAGTAAGCCTAAGCATAAATCATTATCTATGCTTGAAAAGATGGAGTTACTAAAGAAATTAGATAAAGGAACTTCTTTAAAGGCTTTCTGTGAGTACTATGAGATTGGATCTTCAACTGTATATGACTTAGGGGTCAATTTCTGTTTTCTGGCATTGGCTCTGTTTTCCGGCATTGGCTATGGCCAGGTCCTAAGGTTGCCAGATTAGAGGGGTACAACCTATACAGTGTTAGGAAGGTAGGTCACATTTATTGGACAGTAATGAATCAGTGTTGGACATTCATGCTTGAGTTTTGGGAACACAAAGAAATATTAAGACATGCGGGACATTGATTCAAGGAAACTCCATTATACATTGTCAGGATATACCATATGCCTTTTAAGATTTTTTGAGATACATAGCGTTTTACCAAGACATAATACATTTCTTTTCCATAAAGTTTGATGTGCCAAAACATTGAGGGAATGCTTAGGGCACTATGTTGTTGCTTACAGTGTAGTATTAAAGGATACTTAGTACATTCGTGAAATATGGACCGGTGCTGAGATAAATATAATGTTAAAGGATAGGTAGTACATTCTTAATGTATGGGTCACTACTTAGGTAAGTGTAGTGTTAAAGGATAGATGTTACATTCTTGATGCATGGGTCAGTGCTGAGATAAATGTAGTATTAAAGAATACACAGTACAAATTTTAATACGTGGGTCAGTGCTGATATATGTGCAGTAATAAATGATACACAGTACTTATTTGATATATGTGTTAGTGCTGAGGATATGTGTAGTATTAAAAGATACACAGTACATACATAATACATGGATCAGTGGTGAGATATGTGTAGTATTAAGGATATACAGTATTCTTAATACATGGGTCATTGCTGAGATATGTGTGGTATTAAAGGATACACAGTACATTTTTCATGTTGGGTCAATGTGAGATATGTATAATGTTAATGGATACACAGTACATTTGTAATGTATGGGTCATTGCTGAGATATTTGGAGTATTAAAAGATGCACAATTCATTCTTAATGTATGGGTCATTATTGAGGTATAAAGGATACATAGTACATTCTTAGTATATGGGTCATTGCTGAGATATTTGGAGTATTAAAGGATACACAGGACATTCTTGATGTATGGGTCTGTGCTGAGGCAGAATTGTAGTATGAGAGGATATGCAGTGCACTCTTAATGTCAGTAAAGGTCAACATGAATCTGTACTAGGAAGAACAACATAACCACAGTTATTAGCTTTCTAGAATGACACATAAACCTCTAATTCAAGGAATGAGGATGTAGTTGTTTTTATGATAGCTGAGACAGCATGGACAAATAGATGCTTTAATCATGGTTATCTCCATTGTGCTACATATTGATAACGTCCCCTTTCCCATGAAGCACAACTCAGAAATAAGCCACAAACCAAACAATTATGAATAAATTACTCAAACTTCACCATTAAACAAATCCTTTCTCACCCTACTCACCCCTTGACACTTAGAATTCAGTTAAAACCTCAAGGAACTTCCCTGCAGCTGGCACAGTTGACATATCAGACTTCCACATAAAACACTTCTACCCAGTTGCAATCCATCTAGTCACAGATATCTTCAACTACATCTTGTTACACATCAAATCGACATATCTTAAAGTGCCATCGTAGAACCCATCCTGAAACTCTACAGACCCCCTGACTTACCCATCTCATGTTTCCTTGTTCCAAACCCCATGAAAAACTGACCCATACAACTTGGCTTTAGACCCAGTCACTTCTCAGCTACACTGCATGCAGAGTCCATGCAGCACATGAGCCTTTAGTGTTTCACCCTTAACAGGCCACTGCAGAAGGCAACTCTATTGCAGTATTTGCAGAGGCTCCTTCATATTTCTAGTAGAATAAGAATTCATCGCCTAAAAACCTGACAGTCACAAGAAATCCTTACAATATAGCAAAATGGCATCAGAAAAGAGTGTTTGAAAGCTCAATGAGAAATTGAGAGATTTTTATTGTTTTATATGTAACAAGAAATACAAAAGAAATGAGTTGTAAAACCTTTAAGAGAATTCCGTACAGATTCAGTGAAATGGTTTCACTGAACTCAGGATTGACATCTGTGCAATTGTGTGTTAGTAGAGAATAACATATATTTCAAAACAAGCAGCATATGTGGTAAGCATTATGTGCCAACACTGTGGCAAGGGAAGATCTCGTCATAGGTATTTCTAGGTACTCAAAAATAATTATCCTAACACCTCCTCTGCATCAGTCTTAAAATTCATTGTACATCTGAGTACTTGAGTTTTTCTATTATTGTGGAAAAAGTGTTTCTGTTATTTTCATTTTGTGTTTAGCCGGAACATGATATTCAAAGTAGACTATAAACAACTAAGCTAGGTGAAAAATTACTTTTGTTTGCCACTCATTCATAAAGATATCTTGCTATGCTGTTAGACATAAGAGATACTTCAGATGTACCGTCAAGTGTATCTAGTGAGAGGTTTTGTATTTCTGAAAATGTTTTTGTCACACACACAAAACAAGATGAATTACTAAAAGTTTTCATCACCAGTATCCATTATTTGATAGGCGTTTACAGTTTCTCAAAGTACTATAGACTTTCCAGCGTATGGAAAAAAAAAAGTAGGCTGTAGAATCTGGTATATTAGTATATATATGTGTATGTGAGTGGATGGGTCTTTCTTTGTTTTCTGATGCTACCTCAGTAACACAGGAAATTGTGATCACGTGTGATAATGATGATGATAGAATCTCGCACTATTGTGTAGATGCTACCTTGCGCAAGCAGTAGTGGCCTTTTATTTTGCCTCAAGGCAGAAATGAGCATTACAAGAATTTTAATCTTAAAAAGTACACCCACAGTGAAAAGCAAATAGAATACCACGACTTATATGCAACTATGGCAGTGACTGGATGAGAGAAGGTTAGCATGCATTTGTTTAAAGCAGAAATACACAAGTTTAGCAGTTATTACACTGCAGAAGTATACATGAAATGCTTATGTAAAGAATGAAGGTGGACACTGGTTTCCTTGACTTTGCTAAAGTCTTTGGTAAGGTCACCATCAGAATTTTAGTTTAGTGTAGTAAACTGAAAAATAAAAGGTAAAGGTAATTTAGAAAGGTTAATTGGGGTGTGTTTAACAAACAGGTAATTCATGATAATAGCAAATGGATATGTATGTTGAAGATGCTGTATCAGGTGTGCCACAGGTACCTGTCTTAGATTAACTTCCTTACACTTTCTAACACATTCTCAACCCCTTCCTTTGTTTTCCTCCCCTCTCGAACCCCAGGATATACTACTTTGGTACTTCCTTCACCTTTAGCTCAGAGCTAGAACACTCAGGTTCCTCTCCTCAAACATAGAACCTGTCTCTCCTTTCCTGCCATTGTAGTTAGATCCACATACATTCAGACATCCCAGTCTGAGCCTTCTGGGAATCACCCTTGCTCACCCTTGTCTCTTTTCTCTGTTCATTCATTTGGAAAGTGACAATACATAATTGATTCTGTTCCTGATTCCCTGGGTTGTATGAGGTACACACAGCCTCTCAGATCACTCACTTATCCTTAACCCATGACCAGTGTGTTGAAGTGAAACACAAATTTCTAGATGGCTGAGAATGCTTCACATTCCTTCACTATGCACACCTAGTCATTTCTTTGTAGAGGGATCACAGTCTATTTTTGCTGGTGTCCACACAAAAATGCTTCCATTTCAACTGATCCTAAATTACTCTTCCAACATCCTCATCTAAGATATTTATGCTCCTAATGTCTAGTGGTGTTTGGACGTTGGACGACAGACATAAGTTATGCAAAGTGATTCTTACAAATGTTGCATTTGGTTATTGATGAAAACAGCATGCTTGCAGCCACTTTAGACAGGAGATCACTTATCTGACCCTCAAACCCTTTAGACTATAAGATATTGATTATGCTTTCACGTTCATTTTTTATCTTTTCACTGTGGCATTCCTACTATCCAAGACACATTCTGTGTGTGGGTTATTTTTAGATACTCAAAAAATATATCTCCAGGGATTTGTCATTAAGACTAACTTGAAAAATTTACTAAAGAGAATTATATACAACCCATCCAGGTGAGATCTTGTTAACATGTGCTTTTGCCATTTAACTTGTGTTGTTCGCTACTCGGCATAAAAGGTATTCCAAGAATATTTTCAGGTGTGTGGTATTTTTTTGAATTTTGTTTTGTCTCAAACATATATAATTCTTAACTGCTTTCATCAGTAATATCTATAATCCTTTGAGAGTGACTGTTTCAAAAATTATATCATAATATGAGGGTGTATATATTGTACAGGCTTTTTTGACATCACATATACTGTCCAGTATGTCGAGAAAAATTTGGGCTCTAGAATATGGAAAGAATGGGTGATATGCTACTTTAATATGCTACTACAAGCTTTAATGGCTGTAAGTATATGCCACAGCTGCAGTAAATAGAAAAGAATTATCAACTTGTATATGCCCCAGCTTTAGCAAATGGAAAAATGAATTACTGGGGCATATGTCTCCCAGCTGCAGTGAAAGGGTTAATACCTTTATTTTTGTTGAAATTTACAATAGATGTTCCAGTTTGACCTTTGATAGTCTTGACTTTTTTCTTACCTAAACATATATTGCATGACAATTATTAGTTATCCTGGTTTTTTCCTTGCCTTGTAGAATGGAATTGCATCACAGAATGTTCTTATTTTTTGCATATTTCTGTTGGCTGTAATAAGCTTATCATCGATAGCTGTGATCGTTATATCCTCTTCATTACCTATTCTAATCCTTTCAGTATTGTTCCAGTACATAATATGGATGCAGTAGAATTGAAACTCAGTTTTTCCCTGATCACCAACTGTATATAAAATGTTCTTGCTACCAATGGTTTGGAATTAGATACAAGCATGATATTAACTAGAAGAGAATTGTTGAATGCTTTGAGGCTGTATGTAGTATTTGAGATGATGGAATTTTAAGAGGAGAGAGATCATGTCTTGTAGGTGATGATTAAACATAGGAAAGAATATAAAGGCATAATTTTAAAGATATTCTTTGATTGAATTGACATTGTAGTGAAAAATTGTAGCTAAAATTATGTATGAAGAGGATTATATTAAAGACTAATGGTGCATGTAAGTGAAAGAGTGTGGAAGGGTATTGAACGTTAATTAAGAATTCGTTAGGAATCCATCTTGAAAGAGATATGTTACCTTTATAGCATGGCAGATACTTATTGGTCACTTTTTCTCTCATTGTGTTGGCTGCATAAGATGGCAAGCACTTTCTGTTTATTCTGTATGTTGCTCTCGTTATCTATGTCCATCCATCATTAGGAGCTACACCCTAGTATAGTCAAGATGTGTTTGACCTGACCTGATCTGTACAGGTTAGATTGAACACATCAGATTGTATGCTTTAATCTGTACATTTGTTTCTTTGCATCTAAAGAACAGAAGGGCATAATTACTATGGGTTGGATTTTCCCATAGTCATGCCCTTTATTAAAAAAAGGTTTGATTTTGAACTTAACGTGGCACATCATTTGAAGAAAAATCCCTCTTGGACCAAGAAACTTAGTACAATTGTTTTTGATATTCTCCACACAGTTTATTCACCCACTTGTAATGTACTGTACTCTCAATAATTATATTCCAATGCAGGCAGCACATCTTCCATGGAATGCCTTTCTGTTTAAGATGTTTCTAGCACATCTGTTAGAGTGAAGGATGAAATATTGAAATACTGAACACCTAGAAGGGTGTTTCATGAAACACGTGTTACCTGCATTGCATCATTTTTATTGGTGCTGAAGAATGAATGGGTGGAAATATTGTTTGGAAAATATCAAAAATATCAAAATTAAGCTCCATTCCCTGAGTAAGAATTTTCTTGTAAATTTTGATTTAGGTTAAATTTCAAGGTTGAGGCTTTTTATAAGGGGCATGAATGAGGCAAAAGCCATACTAGAGTCATGGGTTTTATGCTATTCAACACTTGTTTAAAGTTTCATGCCCAAATGTGGAATTTTCCTCAAGTTGTGAGCCAGCTTAAGGTCCAGCTTGGACCATCTTAAAAGTGGCGGAATTCAGGCAAAATCCAATCTTATGCCATTTAATACTTAGATGCTGGGACAGAACTGTATATTGTTTAAAGTATACTTTATTTAAACTTTTTGTATTATGACCTTGGTTAAGTTGCAAGTTAATGAGTGACTTTTAGTGATAAACAAGAGATAGACAGGTAAAGATATTGATGATATAAGACGGATTCCTAAACGTCTGCCATGTTACATAGGCAGAATTGTGAGTTTCTTAGGTTGTGTAGTAAAGAGTGTACAGTCAAAAGTTTAGATTTCAGCACTTTTTTTTTTAAGTGGATGTAGATTGAGAAAAGTAGATTATATGAGGAATAATGGAAATTGATGGAGACAGGGAAGGAACTTAGCAGAGTGACAGATCAAAAACTGAATCTTGTAGAGAAAACTTATGAGGTAAAAGAAAATATATCCAAGTTTGACTGATAAAGTAAATGTTAAGGGAGAGCAAGATTATGGGGCATTTACATTCAGGGAATATATCCAAAATACATGTATGAGTCTGAGGCTTAGTGTGACTGGACGTATTGTCTATTGGTTACCATGGTGTGAAGGAAGTGATTCTTTAGTTTAACCTCTCCTCCTCTCATTTGCCCTGAGTAATCTATAGCTAACTCTTCAGCTGTTAATGCCACTCTTTTTGATACTTGTTTCTCCTGTAATTCGTCTTTGGATGATTCCATGTTATTTTTCCTTCCCATCTCTCACAACCTATGCCCTTTGTTTGTGCAGGGTCTACTGAGTCCTTCCCAGCTTCAAGTGGACAAGTTGTATGGCCCTGATAGCATGCCTCCTCCATTTTTCCAACTCCTTGGAAGCCTGCTGTGGTGTAGCCCATCCCTGAGAAATGAGCCCATTCTAACCCTTCTAACTATTATCCCCTTGCTCTCATTTTTGCTGTCTCCAAAGTCTTTGAAACTCTGAAATTGATTGTTTCCTGTGTAACTTATCTATGGTGACTCCTCTTGAGATTTCGGTGAACCATTTGTTGTGGCCTTCAACTTTTTTCAGATGACTTGACAGATTGTGGCTTAAATTTTTGCTTTCCAAAGTTATATCTTTTGGATTTTCTGCTTTTCTCTGTTTCCTCTTTAGCTGGTCCACTGCAGTAATCATTGATGGAGTGAGTTTCTCTTATTCTTTCAGCAGTGGGGTCCTTCAGGTTACTGACTGATCATTTACTTTTGTCTCTCCATAAGTGATCTCTGTTCATCATACAGCTTTATTTACTCTAGTGCCAATGATGTCACTGTACATACTTCAGCTCATTTTCCCTTTTCATGCACACTTTTAGAATCATTCTCTTTCTTGAAATGAAAACATCTCCATGATTCATACCTGTGCAGTATCTTGGAACAGGGAAACAGAAAACCATTTAGATCCAATGGGTACTAAAATGGAGTTTCTATCAACATCTCTTTGTGAATGTCCTCTTTTCCCCCAACTCCAGTTTCAAAACACTACAATTCATCTCTACAAGAAGATAAACTTATTGGGCATAACCATATCCTCCACTTTCTTGGAAACCCCTCATTCAGTGTTACAGAATCTGCCTACCACAAACTAGGAATATTGTTTATGTGCCATAATTATTTCTGTTGTAAGCAGGTATATCTGTAGGGGTCTTATTTGACCCAGGTTGGATTACTGTTGACATATTTGGGGTGACTTCCTATATCTCTCTATTTGCCTGAGCAGAATCAAAAGCCTTCCATTTCATTAGTTCTCCAGGTATCACCTCTCTCCAACCATCTTTCTCTGTCCTCCATGAGGTTGCTGCCCTCTTTCTGATCTTCAAGTATTATATTGGCCTCTGCTCTCATGAAATGTCTGTATGTGTCCCTACCACCAGGTCTTGGACCTGTAACTCACATCTGGCTGTTCTGTCCTACAGTTTCTTTTCTGGAGACCAGTCACATTAGGATTGATAGTTATACCTCCTTCCCACAAATAGTGACACTTTGGAACCCTCATCCATCTTTTTCTATCTCTTTTTATAACCCTTCTGTCTCTAGAAGTTAGGTCTACAAACCCCTGAGGATCTCTGAATAATTTCTTCATGCTTTTTCTTACCCTATAACTTGTTTACCCAAGAAGGCCTTTATTGAGGCATGTTTTGCCCATGTCATGTTGGCCACTATAAAAATATATATATATATATATATATATATATATATATATATATATATATATATATATATATATATATATATATATATATATATTGGGGAAGGGCAGTGTGGTTTCAGAAGTGGTAGAGGATGTGTGGATCAGGTGTTTGCTTTGAAGAATGTATGTGAGAAATACTTAGAAAAGCAAATGGATTTGTATGTAGCATTTATGGATCTGGAGAAGGCATATGATAGAGTTGATAGAGATGCTCTGTGGAAGATATTAAGAATATATGGTATGGGAGGCAAGTTGTTAGAAGCAGTGAAAAGTTTTTATCAAGGATGTAAGGCATGTGTATGTGTAGGAAGAGAGGAAAGTGATTGGTTCTCAGTGAATGTAGGTTTGCGGCAGGGGTGTGTGATGTCTCCATGGTTGTTTAATTTGTTTATGGATGGGGTTGTTAGGGAGATGAATGCAAGAGTTTTGGAAAGAGGGGCAAGTATGAAGTCTGTTGTGGATGAGAGAGCTTGGGAAGTGAGTCAGTTGTTGTTCGCTGATGATACAGCGCTGGTGGCTGATTCATGTGAGAAACTGCAGAAGCTGGTGACTGAGTTTGGTAAAGTGTGTGAAAGAAGAAAGTTAAGAGTAAATGTGAATAAGAGCAAGGTTATTAGGTACTGTAGGGTTGAGGGTCAAGTCAATTGGGAGGTAAGTTTGAATGGAGAAAAACTGGAGGAAGTAAAGTGTTTTAGATATCTGGGAGTGGATCTGGCAGCGGATGGAACCATGGAAGCGGAAGTGGATCATAGGGTGGGGGAGGGGGGCGAAAATCCTGGGAACCTTGAAGAATGTGTGGAAGTCCAGAACATTATCTTGGAAAGCAAAAATGGGTATGTTTTAAGGAATAGTGGTTCCAACAATGTTGTATGGTTGCGAGGCGTGGGCTATGGATAGAGTTGTGCGCAGGAGGGTGGATGTGCTGGAAATGAGATGTTTGAGGACAATGTGTGGCGTGAGGTGGTTTGATCGAGTAAGTAACGTAAGGGTAAGAGAGATGTGTGGAAAATGAAAAGAGCGTGGTTGAGAGAGCAGAAGAGGGTGTTTTGAAATGGTTTGGGCACATGGAGAGAATGAGTGAGGAAAGATTGACCAAGAGGATATATGTGTCGGAGGTGGAGGGAACGAGGGGAAGTGGGAGACCAAATTGGAGGTGGAAAGATGGAGTGAAAAAGATTTTGTGTGATCGGGCCTGAACATGCAGGAGGGTGAAAGGAGGGTAAGGAATAGAGTGAATTGGATCGATGTGGTATACCGGGGTTGACGTGTTGTCAGTGGATTGAATCAGGGCATGTGAAGCGTCTGGGGTAAACCATGGAAAGCTGTGTAGGTATGTATATTTGCGTGTGTGGACGTGTATGTATATACATGTGTATGGGGGTGGGTTGGGCCATTTCTTTCGTCTGTTTCCTTGCGCTACCTCGCAAACGCGGGAAATGGCAAGTAGTATGAACATAGTATGAACATATATTGTGAGTGTAATGTAACTCTTCCACTATCTTTCCTTGCAGGATTTAACTCCTTTTGAGTCTTTCAGGGGAAGTGGGATATTGAAAAAACTGTCATTTGAATCCATGTCAACATCAGAAGAAGTCTGGACGATAAACAGAGTGAATAGTGTTATTATATTATCAGATTTTATTATTTCCTCTTTCAGACATTGTGCTGATAGGGGACAAGGCCCTGAGCTGATGTTTCCAGGCTTGATGCTCGAAGATCTGTCTAGGTCAGGATGAAGTGTCTTGACCTAGTGCTCAGAGTGACTCCTAACCTTATCCCCACCCATCCTTTCATCCTCCTATCCAAAGCATGTATTTGGCTAAAGCACCCTGAGATGAAATTGACATGAATTGCTATTTTTTTTTTTTTTTTTTTTTTTTCTGCTGCTGCTGCTGTTTGGAAGAATGGATGTCGTGAAAGAAAAGTATATGATGTATTCTGTTTCCTAGTTCGGTGCATGGCAACCTTTCAGCAAGGAAAAGTCGGCTTACTAGGAATGCATGAAGGCAAATTCCAGGGCCAGTGCTACATGTTTTACATTAGCATTGATTTTAAATGGACAGAGAAATAGACTTTTCATTATACCCATCTTGCTATCTTAATCTCTGAATTATACATTGACCAAGGCATATCATTTATCACATTTTATCTGCACTAACATATGTCGATATGGCACATATTTATCTTTCTTAGCTGTTTAGGAAGTTGAAAGTGGAGGGTAAACTGGTAACAATGTAGCTTACTCAAAACCTATGTTGCAATATGTAGCAGATTCTCAGTGCCAGTTTTGCCTGCTGTTGCACACTAACAAAATTTGACATTCTTCTCATTGTATATATCTGTGTACAAGTGGTTTGGTTGACTTTCAGCACTTCTCTCAGTATAATCAGGTAATTGAATGGCCAGAAACATGCCTTATGATATTAAGTGTATTGCATTGTGTCATGTTTATGATTATGGTCCTTTATGAAATGAGATGCTTCATTAATGCAAGTGAAGAGGGACATGTTGAAAATGTAGGCAGAATATGAAATGCAAATGAACTGAATTATAAATTGAGAGCAGAAACAAACGGAAACAAAAATTGAAGGTACTTTGAAAGTTGGAAGAGTGCTGGAAGTTAGACATATTTCTGGTCCATTTTGGGAAGAAATGCACAGGAATGATGTGTTTGCAGTAATAGAGAAGGTTGCTAGAATGTGTAGAAGAGCCTATTTGAGAGTGTACTAATGAAATGGGCTTGGAAAGAATATGTTAGATGTGTGCTTGTGTTTTATTCACTCATCCTTCCTTTGTACCTTGGGTCTTCTAGGTCTTATTCCCATAATTGCATGTTATTACTTCCTTTTTCCTCCTGAATGAAAGGCTATTGTTGTAGGGGTGTAATTGACAGTGGGAATGTAAGCAGTCTTTTTGGTCATGTCATTATCTATATTGGTTTAATACACATATACTTTGTAAATGAGCCGAAGAAAAAATAAGCAGCGCCTCATGCAAAGATGGATTTTTCACCTTCAAACTGTTGTCATCATTATCATGTACCATTTTAGTAGTGTCAGGTAGTCTCCGGGTGCTTGTTAGCTTTCCTATGGAGTCATTTTGCAGTTAAGGATGATGGTATAGCCAGAGATAAGAAATGTCCTCGATCAATTTTATCCTCTTTTGGAGATGGAGATGAGTGAAAATTTTTAGTCTCTTTGGAGGCTAATAATGCAGGCTCATCAGAAGATATGGTGTATGACAGCCTAATCTCCACATTACAGCGATGGTTAAAGATCTTTGGCTGATCAGAATCTGGCTTAAGGTTGGTACCAGGTGCGACGTTCCTGTTGGCTGAGGCTGTGGAGGAAGCCCTTGGCGAGTTTGTGCTTATAATTATATACCTGTGTATATATCTATATGTATATTACTTTAATTCTTTTTCAGTAGTAAGTGCTTTTATATATATAGATATATATATATCCTCTTTGTAGAAGAGGATCTTAGAAGAAATATGCCATATACATTATTTTTGTTGTTGATAAAGAAATTTCAGGTACATCTGGCAAGAGGACCTAGAGATGGTTAGGTTAGGTTAACCTCTTGGCTAAACCTCACCATTGAAAGATACTAAGTAGAGTCGATGAAAGTCTGTAATTGATATACTTGTGGAATAAACATGTTATATATGTTGATGAGTTTTAGCTAAATTTAGATGATATGCTGTTAATGTTGATAATTCTGTGTTTCATTATCACAAGTGAAGAGAACAACATATTAATCAGTCCAGTTTTACACTGGTCATTATCTTCTTTTACCCTGGGTCATGCCTTAATGGTACTGACTTTCTCGTATCCATTACTGAGGTTTTAGCTTGTTGTGTCTTTGACAGGCTTTCCTGTGTGATTTCTACATTGAAGAATCAGGTGAAGAGATTCCTCGCTATCTGGGATGTTCATACGTGTTGCCATCAAACATGAAAGAGAATTATGGGGTAGCAACACTTCCAATTACCTCTCCTAAGCACATTCCAGTTGGACAACTTACTGGTGAGTATTGCATGAAGCCCACAGAAGTGATGGCTGGTGATGTCTCAAGGTTTTCTGTCGTAATGACATTCTTAGCTGAATAGGACATGCAAGCTAACATCATTCATGATGTCTGTTAGTGACACATTTGTTACATGGTAGCCCTTGTCAGTTTGGCTCATGAGAATTGCTTTAGTATTGTGCTAGCATTTCACACTAGGTAGGGCTTGAAAGTATTTTCTCTCTGCCTCTGGAAGGTAAAAATGGTGGAGGAAGACTTAAACCCCACGTGAAATTTTCCAAGGTGCTTTGCCTGTTGGTCTTGGTAAGTACATGCTGTTGTGATCAGAATTATTGTCTATATATGTTTGATTGTGAGGAAGGAGCAGAACTTATAACATGACTTCTAGCACGTTAATAGAAAGCTCATGTACATAAGAAGACTTTTAGCTCTTGCTTACTTTGTTGTTACATTACTCTTGTTTATTTTGCTGGTAGTACACTATATGGTGGTCTACCCCATGGAATTTGGAGGAGACATGAGTGTGTCATATGCTCGCCATTGGAAGGACAGCTGGAAAGGGCTTGAGGTCGGTCATCGAGGTGCGGGAAATTCTTACCACTCAGAACCCAAAAGGTACATTCCTTTTTTCATTCAGTAATATACCTGATTAGTATGGTTAATATTGAACAAGGATAATTTCACCAGGATGCACAACAAAGGCTTTTATGTCTGTTAGTTGATCATCAGATAATAATTCTTGTTAAGATGATACTGTAGGTTAAGGTTGTTCATATTAAGAATTTTAGTTGTTGATATGACCAGGTAGTTTTAAGGTTCCCATATTCTTTTCAAAGCTGTGCAAACATCAGAGAAAACACCATTGCATCCTTGAAATATGCAGCAGAGATAGGGGCAGACATGGTGGAATTTGACGTTCAACTAAGCAAAGATTTGGTGCCAGTGATCTACCATGACTTTCATGCCTGCATTGCTCTCAAGCGAAAAAAGGAACAGGACCAAACTGACCTCTTGGAGATTCCCATCAAGGACCTAACACTATCGCAGCTTCAGGCACTCAAGGTGGGTGGGTGTATTGAAGTAGAAATTATGTAGCAGCAGAGTAGTAGCAGCAAGGTAAGCATTAAAATTTGTCATGCTAAGGTGTAAGACTGGACTAGTAGTGGCCAGGTAAGCTTTTGATGTTTTTCATAGGGAAAGTGGGTCTTACAAAGCAGCAAGGAAGGCCTTACATAACTTTTGGTTTTCTTGTAACAACAAGATGCAATCCTGCATAAGTGATGGCTTATTTAGCGGTGAGTTAGGCCTTGGGAAAATGTTCGCACATATACTACAGTAGAGTGATCCTTTCAGAGTAATAGATTGGTTCTTGGAGAATTAGTAGGTCCTACATGGCCACAAGGTGGATTGTTGGAACTCATAAGTCTTGTGTCATAGGAAGATGGCTTTGGAGTTTTGAATGGCCCTTTTGAGACAATATTTGGATATCTCTGAAAGTTAGTCTTTTGATAAGTAAGACGAGTTTTTAGGTTCTTTGACATACAGATTAATCTTTGGTAACTTGGAGTCATATGAGGCGGTGAGATGGGTTTTAGGGTAGGTATTGCGTCGTGTAGCAGGAAGGTTGAATAGCTACAAGGTGGAACTTAGGTAATTGGTGAGATCTCACTGACAGGAGAGTGGACCCCATGGAGCAGCAAGGTGAGTCTTGGGTGTTAAAAAGATAGACCATGTGGAGCAGCAAGGTTGGTTTTATATTGCAGAAGGATGGATCTTTGGTAGCAGCAAAGTGGTTTTTAAGTAGCATCATGAAGGATCATATGTAACTATAAGGTGTTTCCTGTGTAGCAACATGGACAGTACCAGCAAGTTGGGTTTACTTTAGCTTCTTGATGTACCTTAAGGGAAAAGTAAGATGGATTTTGGTTAGCAACAAGGTTATTCATATATAACAGGAAGGTGGATTTCTGGTAGTATCTGGGTAGATTTTCAGGTTTAGAGTGGTGGGTTCTTTGGTAGTGCATTAGTAAGTTGGGCTTTGCATGATAGGAGTGAGGTTCTTATATTTAAGTGTGGTGGGTATTTTGTAGCAGCAAAGTGGGGCTTAGGTAGCTATGGGGTTGTTCTTCAGTAATAGTGGGAGAGGTCTCTAGTAACAATGCAAGAACCTGGAGGGCATCTTGTAAGTCCATTTTTTGAGCAGTTTGGTAGACTTTGTGAAGCATCATCATTAAAGTGTTTGATATGTGTAGCACCAAATTGGTTCTTTTGAAGCAAGTTGATGGGGTCATTCTAGCAGCAGCATGCATCTTTATTAATTTCAAGATGGATATTCAGTAGTAGTTAGGTTGCTCTTATATGACAGTAAGGTGGTTCAAGAACTGCAACAAGGTGGGTATTATTTTTTGCAACATTAGTAAGAAGAGTACTGGGTGTTGAACAACAGTAAGATGGATCTCGTAAAGCAACAGGGCCTGGTTTTGTTTTATACAGTGAGTTTCACTTCAGTATTCATATATATATATATATATATATATATATATATATATATATATATATATATATATATATATGTATACATGTATGTATGTATGTGTATATGTATGTTTATATATATTTTTAATTCTTAACTAAAGTTTTTAGATTGCAGGTGTCTGAATTTTCCAGTGGTACATCATCCCATGCATTGAGTTCTGACTTTTCCTAGCAGTAAGGTTCACCTTTTAGTGTCTCCAGAAGAACAAAAGTTTGTTTTGAATTGTGACGTATATTAACTTTCACTACTTTTCCTTACAGATTTTATAATAGTCCTTCTTTATTCCAGATCCAGTCAAGAGTGAAGGTAATTTAACACTAACTAAACTCCTCCCATTGTATGAGTTCCTTTGCAGCCACCATCAGAGAGACAGAACTTCCTTTTGTTTAGAGGTTGGTATTGATGTGAGAATCAACCACCCACCAGTAAACTACATCCATTGTTCACAGTGCACCAGTTGCTGTTCCTGCCTACCACAGTTGTAGATGCATCTTTCAGGTTTGTAGTATCTCACCAACTGCAGTTATTGTAATGCTGTTTAATTGGCTTTGATCTTCTTAAGACAGTGCTGTAGTTGTAGCAGATCCTTCACATGAATTGGCACACACATTATAAAGAATTATGCATGATTTCAGAATCTTATCTGATTAATATTTGCCACCTGTCTATGTATGAAGCAAAAATATGAAGGGGAAGATGGAGTAATGTTTGGTTTTATCAAAATTATATCTGTGAAACTATAGAGGAATATGTATGTGTGGTTAGCAAGCTTTATGGCACAATTGCAATGAGGGAAGAATTAGTTTGCCCTTCACGGGGGAAGAGCAGAGTTGATGTTGGAAGTAGTGAATTTATGATTTATTTGCAGAAATACTTTTTGTTTAAAAACCACAGCAGAATAAGTCATCTTTGTAGAGTTAGTGAGGCATATGACTGGATTGTGACTGATTATATTGAAAATGTTAGTGGATCTCTTTTTGATAAAAAATAGGATATGCAACATGTATCTGTTTGGAAGAGGCTTATGTTCAAGTTTACTGGAAGGCATTTCGGAAAGTTTTGTCTCTGTGGTCTGCATATAAGATTTATGAATGCTTTTTAGGGCTTTTTGTGTCCCTTGTGTAACTTGACAGACAGTTAGGGATTACACTGCTTGCTATTGTCATCTGTCTGGCTGATATCTGTCCATCAAATATCTGTCCATTGTTGGGAGTTACACTTTAATGTGCAACTTGGTCATAACCTGAAAAGTCTGAAGTACATTCTCATTAAACTGTAAACAGTTGTATCTCAGCATCTAAAGAATTGAATGGCATCAGATCCTTTGGATATTGTCAGAATTGGGAGTATGTGGTATGTCTGTGTGAGTCATATTAGGCACTACTTTTTGGGAAAATTTCTGCTATCTGTTTCTGTTATTTCTTAACTGCATTCCTTTTCATGATGTGGATCAAGGACATACAGTCTGTTCCCTTACACATATCTTCTGTGTGTAAAGTAAATATGGACTTCCACATTATCATAAACACTATTCAACACTGAGCTGATTCATTAAGTAATATGAACATATTCATTGATTGCTACACCATCAAACACAAAACACCTCCATTTCATGCAATCAAAAATTATTCCTCGGGTATCATCATCTGATGTACCCCGTTCTGTAACTCTTAAACAGCAGCCTTGTTCCGTTAACTGCAGGCTTGTTCTGGAAATTCCATTATGGACTTCACAAAAGTAAAGGAAAGACCTTCATTTATGAATTATAGATTAGCATTGGAAAGTAGCATAAGATGCACTGAAAAATATATTACTACCTCTGTGGTAGCCTGGTCCAATGCTAAGTCAGTGCCCAGACATGCAGGACAGTTGCTGATAAGTAAGGAAGAAATAAATATATTTCTTTCTGTTCTTTTCTTACTGTACTCTTATTAATATGTAGGCACAGCATTAGTGGTAAATAACATGAAATGGTTTAGAAGTAGTTCACCGTTTGCTCTAAAATTTGGTGCAAGGGAGATTAGCCAACAAGTGTGAGGAGGATATAGAAGGATTTACTTCTTTTTTAGCACCTAAAACTCTACTCTTACTTGAGTGCAGTATTGATGGTGAATAACCTGATTATGTGTAGAAATATTGAATGAAAGGATATCAGTATGCTAACACAGATGGGGAGGATATTGGAGGTGCTTTTTCTTTGGAAATATTATGGCTTGTTCTCTGTCAAGTGTTTCCAAAAGCCTCCTTTACCTCAGGGTTACATTAAAAGAAAATTTGATAGAGCCGTTAGAAAAATTTTTTCATGAGCATAAGTTCATTGGAGATGGCTCATCCACTTCTTATTTATTTAACCTTGCTAAATTCACTCTCTAAGTCATATATTTCTTCTCTTTTCTTATGTTGTTATTTTGATTCACTTTCCTTACACTAGCTGATACATGTCAGAAGTGTTCCTCCAAATAACTTAGGTCACCCGATAAGCTACATATTTTCTGGAGGGTCACTGTGTATGCACGATCTTCAGATGGAAGGCAGTGCTCTTATAATGGTGTTTGTAGGGTACTGAGGATAGCATAATTTCATTTTGCATGTTCTTAGTGATGGAAGAGACCTCTGTAGGCTACTAATGGTGTAAGTCAGCTGTATATTTAAACAGATGAGGAAAGATAGCATGTCAGTTGTTGTTGGCTACTGTGTTCTTTGAGCACAACTGTTGTTGTTGGCTATCTTTTGACCTCATAACTCCTCATCTAGGTGTCCTTTCCAACCTTGTGAATCTCATTTTTTCATGTTTTTCATAAAATGTATTTTACTCAAATTTCAAAGATATTCATGTAATAGTGAAAAAGAACAGTCCCTCCAAAAGAGTATTTCGTCCACAATTGTCAGTCTGTACAAGTTTTGCAAATGTTTTTGTATAGCACATTAAAAAGTGAAGCAGAAAGGGGTGAGTGTCATATGAGTTTCCACTGCACGTTTTATGGTTTATTTTTACCAGCACCGAAAAATGTATGACTGATTGTCACTATGTTTTATCTTAGATGATTAACCTCTTTCCTGAAATGTGTGAATCATTGATCATTTTTTATAACAGAATATAGTATTACCAGCTGTTGTCAGGGTCAAGTGAACCTCCCAACATTGCCAAAACTTGTATTAGAAGCATCTTCTCCAGCCTCATCTTGGTCGACTTTCAGTACTGGAAGAGTCATTTTCCTTAAGACTTCTGTCCACTTGATCCAAAGATATGACATCTTTATCAAGTAATTCAGAGTCATCTGCCTGGTTCACTGGATTTTGCTAAAAGCCACTCAATTTCCTGTTTGGAAAATTCATGAGAATGTGTTGTCATTGGCATGACCGGAGGATAACTGACCAGGGAGAAATTATCATGCACTGCCACCTTGGCAATGGCAATAGGCCTCCATAGTATGGTGGTTAGTATAACACCATGAGTCAGCACGGGCCTTCCTGGGGTCAGATTCACATGGGTCGAATCTTGGATGAGGCAGTTTGCCTCATTCAACACAGGTAGTTATCCCATCTTGGGGCTGATCAGTAAATTGGTACCAGGCTTAGGCTGGGGTGTCTGTTGGTGTATATACACGTAAGAGTAAAGACAGTATATACAAGGTTAAAAGTCTGGGAAGACAAGTGTAGGACTATCTCCTTTCCCCATAACTCACAAATAGTAATCAAAACCATGTAGGCTTGGTGGGCTACCTAGAGATAGAGGCTTGAAACTGACTGCGTAAATTTACAAATAGAGGATTTGCTCAGCTCACGTAAATATTCATCTGCAGGAATTATGTGATATAGGTTTGATATGGTCAGTTACTACACTTGCCCATCTTCAACCATACTGGTGTATATCGTAACTAACTTGCCATCTGCCATGTGTCTTACTTGGTCATACTCTCTCAAAGGATTTTGTCTTCACAGTTTCATAAGAATTTCTTCATTTAAGATACTTTTGCTACACCTTCATTTTTCCTCTGTTTTCACCAAATTCCAGCTTTACTATATATGTTCTTCATCTGTACTCACGGCTTTTTTCTTATAGATTCAGGAAAACAAGTTTCACATCCATACAGAGATGGGACAAGCATCCCTCATACATGCATCTGCCACACTTTGCACAGAGTATTTCTCTTCATCAAAGTTCCAAATGTGCCTTCAGCTCTTTTCCCCATGTATGACTGTTCCTTCCTTTTCAGCTTTCTCCCAACCATACGTACTGATCATCATCCTAAATACTTGAATTCATTAAAACCATGTTAATGTTTTGCTTTATTCCCACTACCATATTTACTGTGAATTCAATGGATTTTCTAATGAAAAGAAAAAGCTTAGTGGATAATAGATGATGATGAGGATCCTTATTGAGGTAATTTTTTTCTACCTAATGAAGATTAGGAGATATGTGGAGTTGGTGATCATAAACATTGGTGAAACACTTTTAGAAATAACACAGCCCTTCATGAAAAGCTCAGTTAAATTTTGTTAGAGGCTGAGACACCCAAGTCTGAGTTTATGGTCAGAATACACCAGTATTAATTAATTTGCTGCATCCTGCCACATGGTAAAAACTGTTTACTGGAATGTGTTACTAATAAAAAAGAAAAGTGAGGCATTTGGGCTGTGCTTACAGGGAAGGAGCACAAGTGATTGGGAGATGTTTGAGGGAAAGTGGAAGGAGGTCAAGAAGGTGCAGGGGTTGAAAAGAGGGCAAATGTGAGTTGGAATGAGCAAGTATCATAAACTTCAGGGAGAATAAAAAGATGTTTTGGATGGAGGTAAATAAAGTGTGAAAAACAAGAGAACAAATAGGAACATCAATGAAGGGGGCAAAAGGGGAAGTGGTAACAGGTAGTCAAGTCAGGAGATGGAGTGAGTATTTTGAAGGACTGTTGAATGTCATTGATGATAGAGTGGCAGATGTAGGGTGTTTGGGTCATTGCTGAGTGAGAGTCATGGAGAGTGGTTTGGTGAAGAGAGAAGAGGTGGTGAAAGCCTTACATAAGATGAAATGTGGCAAGGGATATGGAGTGGATGGTATTGCAGTAGAACTTATAAGAAAGGGGTTGACTGAGCTGATTGGTTGGTATGGATTTTCAGTATATGTATGGAGATTTGTGATGTGTCTGAGGATTGACAGAATGCATGTATAGTACCATTGCATAAAGACAAGGGGTTGAAGGAGAGTGTTCAGACTACAGAGGCATATTTTTGCTGGGTAAGTTGTACTGGAGGTTGAAGGCATGTAGAGAGCAACAAGTTGGGGAGGAGCAGTATGGTTTGAGAGGTGGTAGAGGATGTGTGGATCAAGTGTTTGCTTTAAAGTATTTGTGTTAAAAATACTTAGAGAAACAAATGAATTTCTATATGGCATTTATGATAGGGTTGATAGAGATGCCTTGGGGGAGATCTTAAGAATATACAGTGTATAAGGAAAGCTGCCCGAAGTTGTGAGGTGTGTGAGGAAAGCTGCCCGAAGTTGTGAAAAGTTTTTATCAAGGGTGTGAGGCATGTGTAAGAGTAGGAAGAGAGGAGAGTGAAGGTTGGTCTGTAACAGAGGTGTGTGATGTTACCATGGTTGTTCAGTTTGTTTATAAATTGGGTGGCAAGTATGTGTCTGTCGGGGATGAGAGGGCCCATGAAGTGAGTTAATTGTTGTTTGCTAATGATGCAACACTGGAGGCTGATTCAAATGAGAAACTGCAGAAATTGATGACTGAGTATGGAAGATTGTGTAAAAAGAGGAAGTTGAGAGTACATGTGACTAAAAGCAAGGTTCTTAAGTTTAGCAGGGCTGGGGGACAGGTTACTTGGGTTGTGAGACTGAATGGAGATAAATTGGAGGATGTGAAGCATTCTAGATACCTAGGAATGGGCATGGCAGCAAATGGAACCATGGAAGTGAGTTAAAGGGTAGGTGAGGGGGCTAAGGTTCTAGGAGCACTAAAGAATGTGTGGAAAGAGAGAACATTATCTAAGAGGGCAAAAATTGGTATGTTCGAGGGAATAGTTGTTGCATCATTATTATATGGATGCAAGGCATAGGCTGTAGATAAGTCTGTTTGGAGGAGGGTGAATGTATTGTAAGTAAGGTATTTGATGATGATATGTGGTGTGAGGAGTTTTGATTAAGTAAGTATTGAAAATTATGAGAGAGGTGTGGTAATAAAAAGAATGTGGGTAAGAGGGCTGAAGAGGGTGTGCTGAAATGATTTAGACATATGGAGAGAATGAGTGAGGAAAGGTTCACAAAAAGGATATATATGCTCAGAAGTGAGGGGAACAAGGAGAACAGGGAAACCAAATTGGAGATGGAAGGATGAAGTGAAAAATGTTTTGAGCACTTGGGGCCTGAACATGCAGGATGGTGAAGGGCTTTCATAGGATAGAGTGAACTGGAATTATGTGGTGGACTTTGGTTGATGTGCTGTTAATGGACTGAATCAGGGCCTGTGAAATGTCTGGGGTAAACCATGGAAAGGTCTGTGGGGCCTGGATGTGGACAGGGAGCTGTGATTTTGGTGCATTACACTTGACAGCTAGAGACTGAGTGTGAACGAATGTGGCCTTTTTTTCTGTTTTCATGGTGCTCCAGAGACTTAGTGTGAACGAATGTGGCCTTTTTTTCTGTTTTCCTGGTGCTCCCTCATTGAAGCAGGGGATAATGATGCTGTTTCCTGTGGGGTGGGGTAGTGCCAGGAATGGATGAAGGCAAGCATGAATAAGTACATATGAATATATGTATATATCTGTGTATGTATATGTATATGTTGTTATGTATATATATATATATATATATATATATATATATATATATATATATATATATATACGTATGTATATCTTCATGTATGGGCATTTATGTATATATGTGTATATGAGTGGATGGGCCACATTTCATCTGTTTCCTCGCTCTACCTCACTGATGCAGGAAACAGTTGTAGAAGGTGACTAAAGGGGATGGGAGCTGAGGGCTAGAAACCCTCCCCTCCTTGTATTTTAACTTTCTAAAAGGGGAAACAGAAGAAAGAGTCACACGGGGAGTGCTCATCCTCCTCAAAAGCTCAGATTGGGGTGTCTAAATGTGTGTGGATGTAACCAAGATGAGAAAAAAGGAGAGATAGGTAGTATGTTCGAGGAAAGGAACCTGGATGTTTTGGCTCTGAGTGAAACGAAGCACAGGGGTAAAGGGCAAGAGTGGTTTGGAAATGTTTTGGGAGTAAAATCAGGGGTTGGTGAGAGGCCAAGAGCAAGGGAAGGAGTAGCACTACTCCTGAAACTGGAGTGGTGTGAGTATGTGATAGAGTGTAAGAAAGTAAACTCTAGATTGGTATGGGTAAAACTGAAAGTGGATGGAGAGAGATGGTTGATTATTGGTGCATATGCACCTGGTCATGAGAAGAAAGATCATGAGAGGCAAGTGTTTTGGGAGCAGCTGAGTGAGTGTGTTAGTATTGATGCGCGAGACCGGGTTCTAGTGATTTGTGATTTGAATGCAAAGGTGAGTGATGTGGCAGTTGAGGGGATAATTGGTGTACATGGGGTGTTCAGTGTTGTAAGTAGAAATGGTGAAGAGTTTGTAGATATGTGCTGAAAAAAGGACTAGTGATTAAGAACACCTGCTTTAAAAAGAGAGATATACATAAGTATACGTGTGTAAGTAGGAGAGATGGCCAGAGAGCATTATTGGATTATGTATTAATTGATAGGCACATGTAAGAGAGACTTTTGGATGTTAATGTGCTGAGAGGTGCAACTGGAGGGATGTCTGATCATTATCTTGTGGAGGCGAAGGTGAAGATTTGTAGAGGCTTTCAGAAAAGAAGAGAGAATGTTGGGGTGAAGAGAGTAAGTGAGCTTGGGAAGGAGACTTGTATGAGGAAGTACGAGGAGAGACTGAGTGCAGAATGGAAAAAGGTGAGAGCAAAGGTCGTAAGGGGAGTGGGGGAGGAATGGGACGTATTTAGGGAAGCAGTAATGGCTTGTGCAAAAGATGCTTATGGCAAGAGAAGTGTAGGATGGGGGCCAAAAGGGGTGATGAGTGGTGGGATGAAGAAGTAAGATTATTAGTGAAAGAGAAGAGAGATGCATTTGGATGATTTTTGCAAGAAAATGGTGCAAATGACTGGGAGATGTAGAAAAGAAAGAGGCAGGAGGTCAAGAGAAAGGTGCAAGAGATGAAAAGAGGGCAAATGAAAGTTGGGGTGAGAGAGTATCATTAAATTTTAGGGAGGATAAAAAGATGTTTTTGAAGGAGGTGAATAAAGTGTATAAGACAAGAGAACAAATGGGAACATCGATGAAGGGGGCTAATGGGGAGGTGATAACAAGTAGTGATGATGTGAGGTGATGGAGTGAGTATTTTGAAGGTTTGATGATAGAGTGGCAGATATAGGATGTTTTGGTCGAGGTGGTGTGTGAAGTGAGAGGGTTAGGGAGAATGATTTGGTAAACAGAGAAGAGGTAGTAAAAGCTTTGCGGAAGATGAAAGCCGGCAAGGCAGCAGGTTTGGATGGTATTGCAGTGGAATTTATTAAAAAAAGGGGGTGACTGTGTTAATGTATGTATGACTCATGGTGAGGTGCCTGAGGATTGGTGGAATGCTTGCATAATGCCATTGTACAAAGGTTAAGGAGATAAAAGTGAGTGCTCAAATTACAGAGGTATAAATTTGTTGAGTATTCCTGGTAAATTATATGGGAGGGTATTTATTGAGAGGGTGAAGGCATGTACAGAGCATCAGATTGGGGAAGAGCAGTGTGGTTTCAGAAGTGGTAGAGGATGTGTGGATCAGGTGTTTGCTTTGAAGAATGTATATGAGAAATACTTAGAAAAATAAATGGATTTGTATGTAGCATTTATGGATCTGGAGACGGCATATGATAGAGTTGATAGAGATGCTTTGTGGAAGGTATTAAGAATATATGGTATGGGAGGCAAGTTGTTAGAAGCAGTGAAAAGTTTTTATCGAGGATGTAAGGCATGTGTATGAGTAGGAAGAGAGGAAAGTGATTGGTTCTCAGTGAATGTAGGTTTGCGGCAGGGGTGCATGATGTCTTCATGGTTTTTTAATTTGTTTATGGATGGGTTTGTTAGGGAGGTGAATGCAAGAGTTTTGGAGAGAGGGGCAAGTATGCAGTCTGTTGTGGATGAGAGAGCTTGGGAAGTGTTAGTTGTTGTTCGCTGATGATACAGTGCTGGTGGCTGATTTGGGTGAGAAACTGCAGAAACTGGTGACTGAGTTTGGTAAAGTGTGTGAAAGAAGAAAGTTGAGAGTGATTGTGAATAAGAGCAAGGTTATTAGGTACAGTAGGGTTGAGGGACAAGTCAATTGAGAAGTGAGTTTGAATGGAGAAAAACTGGAGGAAGTGAAGTGTTTTAGATATCTGGGAGTGGATCTGGCAGCGGATTGAACCATGGAAGCAGAAGTGAGTCACATTGTGGGGGAGGGGGCGAAAATCCTGGGAGCCTTGAAGAATGTGTGGAAGTCGAGAACATTATCTCGGAAAGCAAAAATGGGTATGTTTGAAGGAATAGTGGTTCCAACAATGTTGTATGGTTGCGAGGCGTGGGCTATGGATAGAGTTGTGCGCAGGAGGGTGGATGTGCTGGAAATGAGATGTTTGAGGACAATGTGTGGTGTGAGGTGGTTTGATCGAGTAAGTAACGTAAGGGTAAGAGAGATGTGTGGAAATAAAAAGAGCGTGGTTGAGAGAGCAGAAGAGGGTGTTTTGAAATGGTTTGGTCACATGGAGAGAATGAGTGAGGAAAGATTGACCAAGAGGATATATGTGTCGGAGGTGGAGGGAACGAGGAGAAGTGGGAGACCAAATTGGAGGTGGAAAGATGGAGTGAAAAAGATTTTGTGTGATCGGGGCCTGAACATGCAGGAGGGTGAAAGGAGGGCAAGGAATAGAGTGAATTGGATCGATGTGGTCTACCGGGGTTGACGTGCTGTCAGTGGATTGAATCAGGGCATGTGAAGCATCTGGGGTAAACCATGGAAAGCTGTATGTATATACATGTATGTAGGTATGTATATTTGCGTGTGTGGACGTGTATGTATATACATGTGTATGGGGGTGGGTTGGGCCATTTCTTTCGTCTGTTTCCTTGGGCTACCTCGCAAACATGGGAGACAGTGACAAAGCAAAAAAATATATATATATATATATATATATATATATATATATATATATATATATATATATATATATATATATATATATTTTTTTTTTTTTTTTTTTTTTTTTTTTTTCCAAAAGAGGGAACAGAGAAGGGGCCCAGGTGAGGATATTCCCTCAAGGGCCCAGTCCTCTGTTCTCAACGCTACCTCGCTAATGCGGGAAATGGCGAATAGTATAAAAGAAAAAGATATATATATATATATATATATATATATATATATATATATATATATATATATATAGGGGATAGGGGGGAAAGAATACTTCCCACGTATTCCCTGCGTGTCGTAGAAGGCGACTAAAAGGGAAGGGAGCAGGGGGCTGGAAATCCTCCCCTCTCGTTTTTTTTTCCAAAAAAGAAGGAACAGAGAAGGGGGCCAGGTGAGGATATTCCCTCAGAGGCCCAGTCCTCTGTTCTTAACGCTACCTCGCTATCGCGGGAAATGGCGAATAGTATGAAAAAAGAAAAATATATACAACAATGTTGTATGGTTGCGAGGCGTGGGCTATGGATAGAGTTGTGCGCAGGAGGATGGATGTGCTGGAAATGAGATGTTTGAGGACAATGTGTGGTGTGAGGTGGTTTGATCGAGTGAGTAACGTAAGGGTAAGAGAGATGTGTGGAAATAAAAAGAGCGTGGTTGAGAGAGCAGAAGAGGGTGTTTTGAAGTGGTTTGGGCACATGGAGAGAATGAGTGAGGAAAGATTGACCAAGAGGATATATGTGTCAGAGGTGGAGGGAACGAGGAGAAGAGGGAGACCAAATTGGAGGTGGAAAGATGGAGTGAAAAAGATTTTGTGTGATCGGGGCCTGAACATGCAGGAGGGTGAAAGGAGGGCAAGGAATAGAGTGAATTGGAGCGATGTGGTATACCGGGGTTGACGTGCTGTCAGTGGATTGAATCAAGGCATGTGAAGCGTCTGGGGTAAACCATGGAAAGCTGTGTAGGTATGTATATTTGCGTGTGTGGACGTATGTATATACATGTGTATGGGGGGGGGTTGGGCCATTTCTTTCGTCTGTTTCCTTGCGCTACCTCGCAAACGCGGGAGACAGCGACAAAGTATAATAAATAAATAAATAAATATATATATATATATATATATATATATATATATATATATATATATATAGTGATAGTTTTCATACATGGTGCTTTGACAAGAAAATAGTGAAATTGGAAAAAATGTAGCTTAGACATTGAAGCTTATTGATACAGTGGTCAAATTGATGAGAACTACTATTGATGTTTGTGTAAATAAATTATACCTTTCCTTTTTCCATAGCCAGAGGTTGAACCATTATGTGACATCCATTTTTTCATTTCATTTCAAGCTAGAAGTTTCAGTTTTCTAAATTGTTTCTTACATTTTTCATATGTATATATATGTATGTGTGTGTGTGTGTATATGTGCGTATGTATGTGTATGTGTGTGTATGTGTATATATATATATATATATATATATATATATATATATATATATTATCCCTGGGGATAGGGGTGAAAGAATACTTCCCACGCATTCCTCGCGTGTCGTAGAAAGCGACTAGAGGGGACGGGAGCGGGGGGCCAGAAATCCTCCCCTCCTTGTATTTTTTAACTTTCTAAAATGGGAAACAGAAGAAGGAGTCACGCGGGGAGTGCTCATCCTCCTTGAAGGCTCAGATTGGGGTGCCTAAATGTGTGTGGATGTAACCAAGATGTGAAAAAAGGAGAGATAGGTAGTATGTTTGAGGAAAGGAACCTTGATGTTTTGGCTCTGAGTGAAACGAAGCTCAAGGGTAAAGGGGAAGAGTGGTTTGGGAATGTCTTGGGAGTAAAGTCAGGGGTTAGTGACAAGACAAGAGCAAGGGAAGGAGTAGCAATACTCCTGAAACAGGAGTTGTGGGAGTATGTGATAGAATGTAAGAAAGTAAATTCTCGATTAATATGGGTAAAACTGAAAGTTGATGGAGAGAGATGGGTGATTATTGGTGCATATGCACCTGGGCATGAGAAGAAAGATCATGAGAGGCAAGTGTTTTGGGAGCAGCTGAATGAGTGTGTTAGTGGTTTTGATGCACGAGACCGGGTTATAGTGATGGGTGATTTGAATGCAAAGGTGAGTAATGTGGCAGTTGAGGGAATAATTGGTATACATGGGGTGTTCAGTGTTGTAAATGGAAATGGTGAAGAGCTTGTAGATTTATGTGCTGAAAAAGGACTGATGATTGGGAATACCTGGTTTAAAAAGCGAGATATACATAAGTATACTTATGTAAGTAGGAGAGATGGCCAGAGAGCGTTATTGGATTACGTGTTAATTGACAGGCGTGCGAAAGAGAGACTTTTGGATGTTAATGTGCTGAGAGGTGCAACTGGAGGGATGTCTGATCATTATCTTGTGGAGGCTAAGGTGAAGATTTGTATGGGTTTTCAGAAAAGAAGAGTGAATGTTGGGGTGAAGAGGGTGGTGAGAGAAAGTGAGCTTGGGAAGGAACCTTGTGTGAGGAAGTACCAGGAGAGACTGAGTACAGAATGGAAAAAGGTGAGAACAATGGAAGTAAGGGGAGTGGGGGAGGAATGGGATGTATTTAGGGAATCAGTGATGGATTGCGCAAAAGATGCTTGTGGCATGAGAAGAGTAGGAGGTGGGTTGATTAGAAAGGGTAGTGAGTGGTGGGATGAAGAAGTAAGAGTATTAGTGAAAGAGAAGAGAGAGGCATTTGGACGATTTTTGCAGGGAAAAAATGCAATTGAGTGGGAGATGTATAAAAGAAAGAGACAGGAGGTCAAGAGAAAGGTGCAAGAGGTGAAAAAAAGGGCAAATGAGAGTTGGGGTGAGAGAGTATCATTAAATTGTAGGAGAATAAAAAGATGTTCTGGAAGGAGGTAAATAAAGTGCGTAAGACAAGGGAGCAAATGGGAACTTCAGTGAAGGGCGCAAATGGGGAGGTGATAACAAGTAGTGGTGATGTGAGGAGATGGAGTGAGTATTTTGAAGGTTTGTTGAATGTGTTTGATGATAGAGTGGCAGATATAGGGTGTTTTGGTCATTGCTGAGTGAGAGTCATGGAGAGTGGTTTGGTGAAGAGAGAAGAGGTGGTGAAAGCCTTACATAAGATGAAATGTGGCAAGGGATATGGAGTGGATGGTATTGCAGTAGAACTTATAAGAAAGGGGATTGACTGAGCTGATTGGTTGGTATGGATTTTCAGTATATGTATGGAGATTTGTGATGTGTCTGAGGATTGACAGAATGCATGTATAGTACCATTGCATAAAGACAAGGGGTTGAAGGAGAGTGTTCAGACTACAGAGGCATATTTTTGCTGGTAAGTTGTACTGGAGGTTGAAGGCATGTAGAGAGCAACAAGTTGGGGAGGAGCAGTATGGTTTGAGAGGTGGTAGAGGATGTGTGGATCAGTGTTTGCTTTAAAGTATTTGTGTTAAAAATACTTAGAGAAACAAATGATTTCTATATGGCATTTATGATAGGGTTGATAGAGATGCCTTGGGGGAGATCTTAAGAATATACAGTGTATAAGAAAAGCTGCCGAAGTTGTGAGGTGTGTGAGGAAAGCTGCCCGAAGTTGTGAAAAGTTTTTATCAAGGGTGTGAGGCATGTGTAAGAGTAGGAAGAGAGGAGAGTGAAGGTTGGTTGTAACAGAGGTGTGTGATGTTACCATGGTTGTTCAGTTTGTTTATAAATTGGGGGCAAGTATGTGTCTGTCGGGGATGAGAGGGCCATGAAGTGAGTTAATTGTTGTTTGCTGATGATGCAATACTGGAGGCTGATTCAAATGAGAAACTGCAGAAATTGATGACTGAGTATGGAAGATTGTGTAAAAAGAGGAAGTTGAGAGTACATGTGACTAAAAGCAAGGTTCTTAAGTTTAGCAGGGCTGGGGGACAGGTTACTTGGGTTGTGAGACTGAATGGAGATAAATTGGAGGATGTGAAGCATTCTAGATACCTAGGAATGGGCATGGCAGCAAATGGAACTATGGAAGTGGAAGTGAGTTAAAGGGTAGGTGAGGGGGCTAAGGTTCTAGGAGCACTAAAGAATGTGTGGAAAGAGAGAACATTATCTAAGAGGGCAAAAATTGGTATGTTCGAGGGAATAGTTGTTGCATCATTATTATATGGATGCAAGGCATAGGCTGTAGATAAGTCTGTTTGGAGGAGGGTGAATGTATTGTAAGTAAGGTATTTGATGATGATATGTGGTGTGAGGAGTTTTGATCAAGTAAGTATTGAAAATTATGAGAGAGGTGTGGTAATAAAAAGAATGTGGGTGAGAGGGCTGAAGAGGGTGTGCTGAAATGATTTAGACATATGGAGAGCATGAGTGAGGAAAGGTTCACAAAAAGGATATATATGCTCAGAAGTGAAGGGAACAAGGAGAACAGGGAAACCAAATTGGAGATGGAAGGATGAAGTGAAAAATGTTTTGAGCACTTGGGGCCTGAACATGCAGGATGGTGAAGGGCTTTCATAGGATAGAGTGAACTGGAATTATGTGGTGGACTTTGGTTGATGTGCTGTTAATGGACTGAATCAGGGCCTGTGAAATGTCTGGGGTAAACCATGGAAAGGTCTGTGGGGCCTGGATGTGGACAGGGAGCTGTGATTTTGGTGCATTACACTTGACAGCTAGAGACTGAGTGTGAACGAATGTGGCCTTTTTTTCTGTTTTCATGGTGCTACAGAGACTTAGTGTGAACGAATGTGGCCTTTTTTTCTGTTTTCCTGGTGCTCCCTCATTGAAGCAGGGGATGACGATGCTGTTTCCTGTGGGGTGGGGTAGTGCCAGGAATGGATGAAGGCAAGCATGAATAAGTACATATGAATATATGTATATATCTGTGTATGTATATGTATATGTTGTTATGTATATATATATATATATATATATATATATATATATATATATATATATATATACGTATGTATATCTTCATGTATGGGCATTTATGTATATATGTGTATATGAGTGGATGGGCCACATTTCGTCTGTTTCCTCGCGCTACCTCACTGATGCAGGAAACAGTTGTAGAAGGTGACTAAAGGGGATGGGAGCTGAGGGCTAGACACCCTCCCCTCCTTGTATTTTAACTTTCTAAAAGGGGAAACAGAAGAAAGAGTCATACGGGGAGTGCTCATCCTCCTCAAAAGCTCAGATTGGGGTGTCTAAATGTGTGTGGATGTAACCAAGATGAGAAAAAAGGAGAGATAGGTAGTATGTTTGAGGAAAGGAACCTGGATGTTTTGGCTCTGAGTGAAACGAAGCACAGGGGTAAAGGGCAAGAGTGGTTTGGAAATGTTTTGGGAGTAAAGTCAGGGGTTGGTGAGAGGCCAAGAGCAAGGGAAGGAGTAGCACTACTCCTGAAACTGGAGTGGTGTGAGTATGTGATAGAGTGTAAGAAAGTAAACTCTAGATTGGTATGGGTAAAACTGAAAGTGGATGGAGAGAGATGGTTGATTATTGGTGCATATGCACCTGGTCATGAGAAGAAAGATCATGAGAGGCAAGTGTTTTGGGAGCAGCTGAGTGAGTGTGTTAGTATTGATGCGCGAGACCGGGTTCTAGTGATTTGTGATTTGAATGCAAAGGTGAGTGATGTGGCAGTTGAGGGGATAATTGGTGTACATGGGGTGTTCAGTGTTGTAAGTAGAAATGGTGAAGAGTTTGTAGATATGTGCTGAAAAAAGGACTAGTGATTAAGAACACCTGCTTTAAAAAGAGAGATATACATAAGTATACGTGTGTAAGTAGGAGAGATGGCCAGAGAGCATTATTGGATTATGTATTAATTGATAGGCACATGTAAGAGAGACTTTTGGATGTTAATGTGCTGAGAGGTGCAACTGGAGGGATGTCTGATCATTATCTTGTGGAGGCGAAGGTGAAGATTTGTAGAGGCTTTCAGAAAAGAAGAGAGAATGTTGGGGTGAAGAGAGTAAGTGAGCTTGGGAAGGAGACTTGTATGAGGAAGTACGAGGAGAGACTGAGTGCAGAATGGAAAAAGGTGAGAGCAAAGGTCGTAAGGGGAGTGGGGGAGGAATGGGACGTATTTAGGGAAGCAGTAATGGCTTGTGCAAAAGATGCTTATGGCAAGAGAAGTGTAGGAGGGGGCCAAAAGGGGTGATGAGTGGTGGGATGAAGAAGTAAGATTATTAGTGAAAGAGAAGAGAGATGCATTTGGATGATTTTTGCAAGAAAATGGTGCAAATGACTGGGAGATGTAGAAAAGAAAGAGGCAGGAGGTCAAGAGAAAGGTGCAAGAGATGAAAAAAGGGCAAATGAAAGTTGGGGTGAGAGAGTATCATTAAATTTTAGGGAGGATAAAAAGATGTTTTTGAAGGAGGTAAATAAAGTGTATAAGACAAGAGAACAAATGGGAACATCGATGAAGGGGGCTAATGGGGAGGTGATAACAAGTAGTGATGATGTGAGGTGATGGAGTGAGTATTTTGAAGGTTTGATGATAGAGTGGCAGATATAGGATGTTTTGGTTGAGGTGGTGTGTGAAGTGAGAGGGTTAGGGAGAATGATTTGGTAAACAGAGAAGAGGTAGTTAAAGCTTTGTGGAAGATGAAAGCCGGCAAGGCAGCAGGTTTGGATGGTATTGCAGTGGAATTTATTAAAAAAAGGGGGTGACTGTGTTAATGTATGTATGACTCATGGTGAGGTACCTGAGGATTGGTGGAATGCTTGCATAATGCCATTGTACAAAGGTTAAGGAGATAAAAGAGAGTGCTCAAATTACAGAGGTATAAGTTTGTTGAGTATTCCTGGTAAATTATATGGGAGGGTATTTATTGAGAGGGTGAAGGCATGTACAGAGCATCAGATTGGGGAAGAGCAGTGTGGTTTCAGAAGTGGTAGAGGATGTGTGGATCAGGTGTTTGCTTTGAAGAATGTATATGAGAAATACTTAGAAAAATAAATGGATTTGTATGTAGCATTTATGGATCTGGAGACGGCATATGATAGAGTTGATAGAGATGCTTTGTGGAAGGTATTAAGAATATATGGTATGGGAGGCAAGTTGTTAGAAGCAGTGAAAAGTTTTTATCGAGGATGTAAGGCATGTGTATGAGTAGGAAGAGAGGAAAGTGATTGGTTCTCAGTGAATGTAGGTTTGCGGCAGGGGTGCATGATGTCTTCATGGTTTTTTAATTTGTTTATGGATGGGATTGTTAGGGAGGTGAATGCAAGAGTTTTGGAGAGAGGGGCAAGTATGCAGTCTGTTGTGGATGAGAGAGCTTGGGAAGTGTTAGTTGTTGTTCGCTGATGATACAGTGCTGGTGGCTGATTTGGGTGAGAAACTGCAGAAACTGGTGACTGAGTTTGGTAAAGTGTGTGAAAGAAGAAAGTTGAGAGTGATTGTGAATAAGAGCAAGGTTATTAGGTACAGTAGGGTTGAGGGACAAGTCAATTGAGAAGTGAGTTTGAATGGAGAAAAACTGGAGGAAGTGAAGTGTTTTAGATATCTGGGAGTGGATCTGGCAGCGGATTGAACCATGGAAGCAGAAGTGAGTCACATTGTGGGGGAGGGGGCGAAAATCCTGGGAGCCTTGAAGAATGTGTGGAAGTCGAGAACATTATCTCGGAAAGCAAAAATGGGTATGTTTGAAGGAATAGTGGTTCCAACAATGTTGTATGGTTGCGAGGCGTGGGCTATGGATAGAGTTGTGCGCAGGAGGATGGATGTGCTGGAAATGAGATGTTTGAGGACAATGTGTGGTGTGAGGTGATTTGATCGAGTGAGTAACGTAAGGGTAAGAGAGATGTGTGGAAATAAAAAGAGCGTGGTTGAGAGAGCAGAAGAGGGTGTTTTGAAGTGGTTTGGGCACATGGAGAGAATGAGTGAGGAAAGATTGACCAAGAGGATATATGTGTCAGAGGTGGAGGGAACGAGGAGAAGAGGGAGACCAAATTGGAGGTGGAAAGATGGAGTGAAAAAGATTTTGTGTGATCGGGGCCTGAACATGCAGGAGGGTGAAAGGAGGGCAAGGAATAGAGTGAATTGGAGCGATGTGGTATACCGGGGTTGACGTGCTGTCAGTGGATTGAATCAAGGCATGTGAAGCGTCTGGGGTAAACCATGGAAAGCTGTGTAGGTATGTATATTTGCGTGTGTGGACGTATGTATATACATGTGTATGGGGGGGGTTGGGCCATTTCTTTCGTCTGTTTCCTTGCGCTACCTCGCAAACGCGGGAGACAGCGACAAAGTATAATAAATAAATAAATAAATATATATATATATATATATATATATATATATATATATATATATATATAGTGATAGTTTTCATACATGGTGCTTTGACAAGAAAATAGTGAAATTGGAAAAAATGTAGCTTAGACATTGAAGCTTATTGATACAGTGGTCAAATTGATGAGAACTACTATTGATGTTTGTGTAAATAAATTATACCTTTCCTTTTTCCATAGCCAGAGGTTGAACCATTATGTGACATCCATTTTTTCATTTCATTTCAAGCTAGAAGTTTCAGTTTTCTAAATTGTTTCTTACATTTTTCATATGTATATATATGTATGTGTGTGTGTGTGTATATGTGCGTATGTATGTGTATGTGTGTGTATGTGTATATATATATATATATATATATATATATATATATATATATATTATCCCTGGGGATAGGGGTGAAAGAATACTTCCCACGCATTCCTCGCGTGTCGTAGAAAGCGACTAGAGGGGACGGGAGCGGGGGGCCAGAAATCCTCCCCTCCTTGTATTTTTTAACTTTCTAAAATGGGAAACAGAAGAAGGAGTCACGCGGGGAGTGCTCATCCTCCTTGAAGGCTCAGATTGGGGTGCCTAAATGTGTGTGGATGTAACCAAGATGTGAAAAAAGGAGAGATAGGTAGTATGTTTGAGGAAAGGAACCTTGATGTTTTGGCTCTGAGTGAAACGAAGCTCAAGGGTAAAGGGGAAGAGTGGTTTGGGAATGTCTTGGGAGTAAAGTCAGGGGTTAGTGACAAGACAAGAGCAAGGGAAGGAGTAGCAATACTCCTGAAACAGGAGTTGTGGGAGTATGTGATAGAATGTAAGAAAGTAAATTCTCGATTAATATGGGTAAAACTGAAAGTTGATGGAGAGAGATGGGTGATTATTGGTGCATATGCACCTGGGCATGAGAAGAAAGATCATGAGAGGCAAGTGTTTTGGGAGCAGCTGAATGAGTGTGTTAGTGGTTTTGATGCACGAGACCGGGTTATAGTGATGGGTGATTTGAATGCAAAGGTGAGTAATGTGGCAGTTGAGGGAATAATTGGTATACATGGGGTGTTCAGTGTTGTAAATGGAAATGGTGAAGAGCTTGTAGATTTATGTGCTGAAAAAGGACTGATGATTGGGAATACCTGGTTTAAAAAGCGAGATATACATAAGTATACTTATGTAAGTAGGAGAGATGGCCAGAGAGCGTTATTGGATTACGTGTTAATTGACAGGCGCGCGAAAGAGAGACTTTTGGATGTTAATGTGCTGAGAGGTGCAACTGGAGGGATGTCTGATCATTATCTTGTGGAGGCTAAGGTGAAGATTTGTATGGGTTTTCAGAAAAGAAGAGTGAATGTTGGGGTGAAGAGGGTGGTGAGAGAAAGTGAGCTTGGGAAGGAGACTTGTGTGAGGAAGTACCAGGAGAGACTGAGTACAGAATGGAAAAAGGTGAGAACAATGGAAGTAAGGGGAGTGGGGGAGGAATGGGATGTATTTAGGGAATCAGTGATGGATTGCGCAAAAGATGCTTGTGGCATGAGAAGAGTAGGAGGTGGGTTGATTAGAAAGGGTAGTGAGTGGTGGGATGAAGAAGTAAGAGTATTAGTGAAAGAGAAGAGAGAGGCATTTGGACGATTTTTGCAGGGAAAAAATGCAATTGAGTGGGAGATGTATAAAAGAAAGAGACAGGAGGTCAAGAGAAAGGTGCAAGAGGTGAAAAAAAGGGCAAATGAGAGTTGGGGTGAGAGAGTATCATTAAATTGTAAGGAGAATAAAAAGATGTTCTGGAAGGAGGTAAATAAAGTGCGTAAGACAAGGGAGCAAATGGGAACTTCAGTGAAGGGCGCAAATGGGGAGGTGATAACAAGTAGTGGTGATGTGAGGAGATGGAGTGAGTATTTTGAAGGTTTGTTGAATGTGTTTGATGATAGAGTGGCAGATATAGGGTGTTTTGGTCGAGGTGGTGTGCAAAGTGAGAGGGTTAGGGAAAATGATTTGGTAAACAGAGAAGAGGTAGTAAAAGCTTTGCGGAAGATGAAAGCCGGCAAGGCAGCAGGTTTGGATGGTATTGCAGTGGAATTTATTAAAAAAGGGGGTGACTGTATTGTTGACTGGTTGGTAAGGTTATTTAATGTATGTATGACTCATGGTGAGGTGCCTGAGGATTGGCGGAATGCGTGCATAGTGCCATTGTACAAAGGCAAAGGGGATAGGAGTGAGTGCTCAAATTACAGAGGTATAAGTTTGTTGAGTATTCCTGGTAAATTATATGGGAGGATATTGATTGAGAGGGTGAAGGCATGTACAGAGCATCAGATTGGGGAAGAGCAGTGTGGTTTCAGAAGTGGTAGAGGATGTGTGGATCAGGTGTTTGCTTTGAAGAATGTATGCGAGAAATACTTAGAAAAGCAAATGGATTTGTATGTAGCATTTATGGATCTGGAGACGGCATATGATAGAGTTGATAGAGATGCTCTGTGGAAGGTATTAAGAATATATGGTGTGGGAGGCAAGTTGTTAGAAGCAGTGAAAAGTTTTTATCGAGGATGTAAGGCATGTGTACGTGTAGGAAGAGAGGAAAGTGATTGGTTCTCAGTGAATGTAGGTTTGCGGCAGGGGTGTGTGATGTCTCCATGGTTGTTTAATTTGTTTATGGATGGGGTTGTTAGGGAGGTGAATGCAAGAGTTTTGGAAAGAGGGGCAAGTATGAAGTCTGTTGGGGATGAGAGAGCTTGGGAAGTGAGTCAGTTGTTGTTCGCTGATGATACAGCGCTGGTGGCTGATTCATGTGAGAAACTGCAGAAGCTGGTGACTGAGTTTGGTAAAGTGTGTGAAAGAAGAAAGTTAAGAGTAAATGTGAATAAGAGCAAGGTTATTAGGTACAGTAGGGTTGAGGGTCAAGTCAATTGGGAGGTGAGTTTGAATGGAGAAAAACTGGAGGAAGTGAAGTGTTTTAGATATCTGGGAGTGGATCTGGCAGCAGATGGAACCATGGAAGCGGAAGTGGATCATAGGGTGGGGGAGGGGGCGAAAATTCTGGGAGCCTTGAAGAATGTGTGGAAGTCGAGAACATTATCTCGGAAAGCAAAAATGGGTATGTTTGAAGGAATAGTGGTTCCAACAATGTTGTATGGTTGCGAGGCGTGGGCTATGGATAGAGTTGTGTGCAGGAGGATGGATGTGCTGGAAATGAGATGTTTGAGGACAATGTGTGGTGTGAGGTGGTTTGATCGAGTAAGTAACGTAAGGGTAAGAGAGATGTGTGGAAATAAAAAGAGCGTGGTTAAGAGAGTGGAAGAGGGTGTTTTGAAATGGTTCGGGCACATGGAGAGAATGAGTGAGGAAAGATTGACCAAGAGAATATATGTGTCGGAGGTGGAGGGAACGAGGAGAAGAGGGAGACCAAATTGGAGGTGGAAAGATGGAGTGAAAAAGATTTTGTGTGATCGGGGCCTGAACATGCAGGAGGGTGAAAGGAGGGCAAGGAATAGAGTGAATTGGAGCGATGTGGTATGCCGGGGTTGACGTGCTGTCAGTGGATTGAATCAAGGCATGTGAAGCGTCTGGGGTAAACCATGGAAAGCTGTGTAGGTATGTATATTTGCGTGTGTGGACGTATGTATATACATGTGTATGGGGGTGGGTTGGGCCATTTCTTTCGTCTGTTTCCTTGCGCTACCTCGCAAACGCGGGAGACAGCGACAAAGCAAAAAAAAAAAAAAAATATATATATATATAGTTGGGGTGAAGAGAGTGGTGAGAGTAAGTGACCTTGGGAAGGAAACATGTGTGAGGAAGTACTAGGAGAGACTGAGTTCACAATGGAAAGAGGTGAGAGCAAAGGACATAAAGGGAGTAGGGGAGGAATGGGATGTGTTCAGGGAAGCAGTGATGGCTTGTGCAAAAGATGCTTGTGACATGAGAAAGGTGGGAGGTGGGCAGATTATAAAGGGTAGTGAGTGGTGGGATGAAGAAGTATGATTATTAGTGAAAGACCAGTGAGAGGCATTTGGTTGATTTTTGCAGGGAAATAGTGGAAATTACTGGGAGATGTATAAAAGAAAGACAGGAGGTCAAGAGAAAGGTGCAAGAGGTGAAAAGAGGGCAAATGTAAGGTGGGGTGAGAGAGTATCATTAAATTTTAGGAAGAATAAAAAGATGTTTTGGAAGGAGGTGAATAAAGTGTGTAAGACAAGAGAACAAATGGGAACATCGGTGAAGGGGGCTAATGGGGAGGTATCGTTAAGAACAGAGGACTGAACCTTTGAGGGAAAATCCTCACTTGGCCACCTTCTCTGTTCCTTCTTTTGGAAAAGTAAAAACTGGAGGGGAGGATTTCCAGCCCCCCTGCATCATTACACATGACAGATAGAGAATGGATTTGAACAAATGCAGCTTTTTTTTTTCACTACCATGCTAATGCAGGAAATGGTAATCAAGTATGAAAAAATTAATATTTTATTTTTATCCTTATTGGAACTATATTACACACTTTCCAGATCTCTACCATCGCACTCATCTGCTTGCAACCCCCTTCTATACACCAGCTTCTTCAAAGTTTCATTTTTGTATTCTGAATATATCATTACAGTGGTTGAACCCCACTGACAAATATTATGGATAAAGGAGGTTTTGGTGAAGTTGACTTTAGAGTTTATGTTTTACGGGAACTTGTAACAGGTGATGAAAGATTTTATTTAAGATGTAAATATTTGTATCACATTTTATATTTTTCAGAAACTTAAACATGAAACCTTTTAATGTACCATCTTCTCCCTCATCATATTAGTATTTCAGTTTGAGCACTGAAATATAGATTTTGTTGTCATTTCAGTGATAATTTATACCATATCGTAAGCATCTTGAAACTTTGAAGAAATACTTGCACTAAAAGTGACAGCTTACAAGTTTGACATTTAGACTAGACATGTTCAGAATACCTTAATGGAAATATTACCTCCAATTTTTTGACGCATTGTCACATATGCAGCCATGGTAACTGAAAACAGGGCTCTGCAACTGGTTTCTGCAACACTAGAGTGTTACATCAAGAGTTAGCTTGTTGTTCATGCATGAGGTTTTGCTTTTCAAATGATAACTCACCTGCAGCATAACAGGCTTAATGAGGATGAAAGACTTTATATTCTATGGTGTAAGGTTTATTATGTTATCCTAATTTTTCTCATTAACTTTTCAGTATCAGTATTGGTTTTTCATTTTTCTAATATTTGTTATGTTTTTTGGCCATTTTTAATGTTTGTCATATTTTGAATTGGTTATTTACACATTTTGATTTTCATCTCATCTAGTACTTTGAGTTCTTACAGTCTAAGCATGTAGGATATATGCTTAATTTTACAGCAAACATTTTCATTATTGCTGGTAGATCATCTTAACAATAAGTGTGTTAATGGCAGAGTACTGAAATGTATGGAGAAGATTCTCCATAGACTGCAGTACTTGGCTTTGAAGTTTGGAATATAACTTTTTAGATTTATAATTTTCTCCCTCATTCCACTCTATTAAGCCATGTCTTGATATACTAATTTTTTTTGCTGCTTTTTAACTGAATAAAGATTTTACTGTACCAATGCAGATGTATACAGTTTTCCACTTCTATAGTAACACTAACTTGTTCTTGACCATGCGGACTAGTAATGCTTAATAGTACTTTCGCTGTCCCATGGCAGATGTAGAGAGTAGGGATTTCCACATGTAAAAGTTTATTTGAGAATATCCTATTAGAACAACAGTAGTAACCAGTGGAAACTTCTAAAGCCTATAAATTCTGCATAAGGACTACATTGAGATTTGGTTATACCTTTCATGCATGTTCACTGTTCCCTGTGTGAGCAAGGTGGCATCAAGAACAAATGACTGAGCCTTAGAGGGGGAAAATACTCCGTTGGCTCCTTTCTCTGTCCTTTCTGTTGGAAAGTAATACAGGAGGGGAGGATTTCCAGACCCCCCACCTTTCACTCCTCTTACTGGCCTTCTGCAAAACACAGTAGATACATGGGCAGTATTCTGTCTGTCTATTGCCACTAAAACTATGCAGGAAAGGGGTTATGGTTGGTTGAAGTCATCCAAGATGTGTTGTGCAAGGTCTGTGTGTAATGTGATGATGGAGTGGTTGGGTCTAAAGCCATGTTTTGTAGCTGAGAATAGGTTGCTTTGCTTGATTGTGTTGTTGATCATATATTTTATTCATAATTATCTCGGGACCAATTTTTATGAAAGACTTGGTGTTACCCAGGAACTCTTTCTTAAAGGCTCCTACAGCCCAAGGGTGTTCTACTTCCAGTAGCATGGGGATACAGACTCCTTTGGAGTGAGAAGCTCTTTGACAAGACTTTACTCCCAGTGACACAGCTTTGCCAAAAATGGCTTCTCTCTTGTGATGTAACCTCAAGCAAATGGAGTCTGGTAACATCGTGGATCATGTGTACATGTATGTATATTTTGATTATTTATAAGTGCCACTGGACCAGTATCCACCAAAGAGTCCTGCCCAAAGTTACACTACTTCCAGGAGCAGAGAAATGTATACTTTTTTGGAGTGACAGTTATCAAAACTGTCCATCCTTGAGTAAGCAGCATGCTCTCAGGAGCAAAAACCAGAGTTATTCCTATAGGAGAGGGAAAGTGAACCAACATTCCGGCACAGGGTAAGAGGGTCAAGTTTGGAAGTTAGCCTGGAACAATTTATGAGTCAAACTGCTTTCAACTCAACTCTGTCAGGTAAGGATGCAGAGTTAGAACCACCCCAGATGTGAGAGCAGTACTCCATACAAGGACAAATCAAGCCTTTATATAAATGGACCAACTTTTCGGAAGAAAAGAAGTTTTGACATCTAAACGGCACCAAGTTTCGTAGAGGCAGACTTAGTAACATGGGATTTCTAAGAAAGAGTGGATGCTAAAGTAATACTAAGTATGTTCATTGAGTCAAGAGGTGGAATAACAGAACTGTCGAAGGAGAGATGAGAGTTGTGAGGAGTTTTCAATAGAGAGGGGTAGAAACTGGGTCTTGGAGGTATTGAACTTAACTAGATTTTGTCTACCCCATTGAGATATCCTGTCCAAGTTTGAGTATATCAAGGAAGAGATCAAGTGAGAGAAGAGAGAACAGAATTAAAGGAAGTGGATGAATGCAGTGTTGAGTCATCAGCATATAAGTGCATTGGATTATTTGTGAAGGAGAGAAAATCATTGAAAAAAGGAGAAAAATTGTAGAAGACAGTACTGAACCTTTAGGGACACTGCTGTTGTTGGAAAAAAGGTTGGAGGCTGATCCCTCAATAACCACAGAGATAGATCGGCCAGAGAGGAAGCTAGATATGAAGCAGCAAAGTGATGGAGGGAAGCTAAAATAGGGGAGCTTATAGATGAGACCCCGATGCCACACTGTCAAAAGCTTTGGATATGTCAAGGGCAACTACACATGACTCCCCAAAATCCTTTAGGGATGATGACCAGACATTAGCAAGATAGGAAAGAATATCACCAGTGGATCTCACCTTATGTGAATTGTTTATCTCTGCTGACATTATTTAGCATTCTTAATGTAGTGTTCATGTTAGTTTCCCTTGGAGCTACCACTATTGTGTCATCCATTTACCTGTACCTCGAGGCACCCCTGCCCATGATCCTACTGTCACTGTCTTTGTCTAAAGTTTTCATATACAGGCATGCCATGACAGCAGTAAGGGGGATCCTATGGCAAGACTCCTGTACTGTCTGTTCTCGTCATTGAACATGAATGCCCCAAAACTGACACACAAGGAGGGAGAGATGTGTTGATAAAAAGTGTGGTTGGGAGAGTTCAAGAAGGTGTAATGAAAAGGTTTGGACATAGAGAGAGACTGAGCGAGGAAAGGTTGACAAAGCAGATATATGTGTCATAAATACTTCCCTATGTCTCTTCTTTTACCATTTCATAATCCTCTCCATATTTGAATCAAGGCCTACCTTTGATGTGAAGTTTTGTCCGTGACTGGAGCCTCCAATGTAAAGAGAGAGATGTGTGGTAGTAAAAGGAATGTATATTGGAGTGCAAAAAGGGATGTCCTAAAATGTTGTGGACATAAAGAGAATGAGGAAAGGTTGACAAAGAGGACGATAGTATCAAAAGTGGAGGGCATAGGGAGAATAGAGAGACCAGATTGGAGATGGAAGGATGGAGTGAAAAAGGTTTTGAACAATTAGGGCCTGAACATGCCGCAGGTTGAAAGGTATGCATTGGATAGTGTATTGGAACGATGTGGTATACTGGTGTTGACATGCTGTCAGTGGACTGTACCAGGGCATGTGAAGTGTTTGGGTTAAATCATGTAAAGATCTGTAGGGCCTGCTTGTGGATAGGGAGCTGTGGTTTCAATACATTATGTATGTTAGCTAGAGATTGGATGTGAGCAAGTGTGGCCTTTTTTCATCTGTTTCTGGTGCTACCTCACTCACATGGGAAATGGCGATCGAGTGTGAAAAAACAATAAGATAAAGAACTGGTGAACTCCAGTGCCACTTCTTAGTCTTTTAGTACCTCGTCCTTAACAGACCACTGGCAGAGCACAACTGTAGTGTAGTGTTTCCAGAGGCTCCTACCAAATATTCCTATCGACTTCTTATACCTTATGTTGCAGCATACTACTTTTACCTAATGCTTTTGCCTAAATGATCCTATTAGCTACTTTTACCTGATGCTCCTGTCTAGTGTTCCTGCCTACTATTACTATCAATTGCTCTTTCCCTTTTGCTAAAAGGTAGGTCTAGCACTCACCACAGGAAAATCTAGTGTTATGAAGAGTGAGTTGCAAGATTTAGGTGTTATCAAGTGTCATGTGTGACAAGGAGATATTGTGTATTTGCTGACCTAAATGCCAGCAGTCCATATGTGGGTGAAGCAGAAAGAAAAGACAGCTACCTGGGTCAGAGAAGTGCAAATTGACAACCATTGAAGTGCTGGCTCACTACACAGCTGTCAATAAACTTCTTGATACCCAGGCGGATTGTGCCAGTGATATACTTCCCTGGTTAGTGGCTGCCTACCAACTACTATGGGCACTGATTTACCGCAATTTTGAATTGACCTGATCTGTGCGAAACTACTTTGAAAGATGTAAATTAATGTGGATTTCACCTCTTAAAAGAACATGATTGTATCATAATCTAAGCATGATATTGATATAGAGCCGTCTCAGAGAAGGAAAGTGCAGTAAACGCTTGATTTAATGGACCCTGCTAGAACAGATTTTGGATTTAATGGACTGGACAAATAATTTTACATTTATTGATATTTTTTTTTAGATTTCAAATGACACCCCATGCGCATTTCATATCACACTTGTTTTTGGTAGTGTGTGGACATACTCGCTTTGTTTTTGTCTCAGTCTGCCTCAAGCTTTTTTGCTGTCAGGTTGTATACAGAGAATTGTGACTTTATTTATTAGATGAATTTGTAATCCTTAAATTCAAAATGGCATCAAGTGATAGAGGAGTTAAAGAAAGCATGTGAACTGTATACTGTATTACTGTATATTGTACATTGTATTAAAAAATGGTCCATAGGTTACATTCAGTTAACGGACTTTTGGCATTAATGGACACCCCCTCCCTTCTGTTAGTCTGTTAAATCAAGGGTTTACTGTATTTGGTATTTTATGTATCTCTGTTGATTAAGAATTTCGAACTGATGAACTTGGTGTTGGGTGCAAGAGGCTTTTAGACAACACTTTAAACTTTTTGGGATATGATTCACACCTTGCTTTTTAGTGGAAAGATGTTCCCTGTGTGTCTTTAACTTTGAAATGCTTTGATCAGAGCCACACTCATTTGAAGGTCATAGGTCAGTATTTATTTCACCTCTTAAAAAGAAGTTACTTTCATTGTAAAGTATACATTTAATGTTGATACAGAATCTTTCTAGAGAAGTGATTTAACTCTGGTGAACATAGTAGGGGATGTTATAGGCAGTAAATCAAAGATATGATTCGCACTTTACTCTTTGGTAGAAAACTGCTTCCCATTCCTTGCTCACTTCTTTTCAACTGTGTTTCTCTAAACGTAATGAGAATGTATATTTTCTATAGTCTTGTGTTTAGATGTGGATGTTTTGTCTCTTGCAGGTGTTGTAGTAACATATCCCCTCCCCAGATGAACTCCTGGTTATATTACTGGCTTGAGTGCATGTGCTGAGTGTTGTGTATTTTTTAATCCCCAGGATCTGAGTCATCTCAAAGAAGGCGTCCCATCCGACATCCTCTCGTACTGTGATCATGAAGATATGGTATGTCTGCAGCAACTGAAGAAAATGTCTGTTCTCTTGCCGAGCCCTTTTGCATCCTTTTAATACATTGCTCCCTTTCCCTGAGTCCTGGCCCATATCTCACTTCAGATAGAGCTTACCAGCTCTTATTTTGCTGCTGTACAGAAATGTTACTTGTAACTTACCTCATTTTCAGTACCTTATGGAACAGCCATCTGATATCCTTTCACACTTAGCTCCCTGCATCTATAGATCTATTTCCTTCTTAAAATCCATTTCCTTAGACCATCCTTGGAATTCTTACCATAGTGGAATGGACTTGGATTCCTTCCAGCAATAACATGGCAGTACTGATGTAGTGATGTAGTAGTACATCGGATTTGCGCTTATGTCGTATTTCATAAGTGCTTTTCGGGAAATGCTGTGAAATCCTGAAGGATCTGTCAGTCTTAACAATAGTGTAATGGTCATATGCAAGTTGGCATTGTAGATGAAAACATTCATCAAGAGAAGCTATTCTTCGTTAAAATGATATGTAGGCAGTAATTATGGTCCTGAGGTTAAAGAAGATGAAGGGTTGGTTGTGATGCCATGAGGTAAGTAGTGAGTCTTTAACTTTGTCTTATATTCTATTTTGAATTTTTGAATTACACTATTTTTGTAATATAACTTTAAGCTTAATGACATGAATATGCTCGAATATTGTAGAATGCCAGAAGATTGGAATTAGCACATCATAAATCTAATTAGACCTTGGCAGCATTTCCATTTACTCTTATTTTATCTGTTCCAGTTTATCTCTACTTTGAATTTTAGATTAAACAAACTGGGCTCATATTAAGCTCCAAATTAGGCTGAGATTGTCAACATGTGGAATGTATAGTGGATGATAGGTTGTTAAGACTTCCGATAAGGCAGTGGAAGGTTGCAAAGGGAGAGTAACACCATGTGGATATACCCTCAGTATTAGAGTTGCTCAAGTTTGTGGGTATATTAGTAGAGGATTTCAGTGAAATAACTGCAGCAGATGTTGTAGACTGTGGATAGGAAATTAGAGAGAAAATAGAGAGGTCTTACTGATTAAAGCAACTTTGTGTGTAAAAGAAATAAAGCCCTGATTGTCTTTATTTTTTTGCAGACTGAATACGTAAGGTTTTTAGATTTCACAGAGTTAATGTTTTATTGTCCAGCTTGCATATTATTACATTATTCTTTTCTGATACACAACTTTGCAAATTTAGTTATTGCTTTATATCCTACCTGATAAGCTAATATTTTTTCAGAGAAACTAGCACTCTAAAAAGAGTCATTACAGACTTGATAGAATAAGTAGAATATATAAAATGTTAATGTGCATAAAGCAAAAATTTATGCTAATCTTAAAACAGTGGCCAACATTAACTGGTTTGCTATCTTTTCCCACCTCTGTTTAGATATCCAGTGGAATTTTAATACTGTTCTAAGTCTGTAGAGGGTTCTTCCATCACCAGGAAGATGTGGGAAAATCAAATGTCCTCACTACCCTACAACCACCTCATGGAATGTAGATAAATTGTAGAAAGACCTAAGGTACTGGGAAGAAATTATAATGATATAAATTGTTGGGTGAGGGAAGTTAATAAGAAGATAGACATGAGAAATCTAAAGAATTTAGTGACATGCACGGTGAAGTAGCATGGTTCTGTAAGGAGGTTGGAGGCCTGCAAAGGAGATGGCTCCACTGAGCTTACATTTGTGGAAAAGAGTATGTAACATCTGCACCAGACTTTCTCATTATGTAATCCTGGGGTAGTGATGGACTTTTCTTTAACCCTGTCAGGCATAACTGACCAAAAAAAAAATTGCTGTGTCCCTGTCACCTTGATTAATATTAGCAAAATTTGAAAGGAAATATAATATGAACCATCTAAACAGCTTTAAACTATTTAAACCGAATTTGTATCATAGAAATTCAAACTTTGGCTCATTGCTTAAGCATTGAAATCTGGATATGGCACCACCACCAAGTATTCAGTCACCTATTGTGTTATTGTCCATTTTAATTTTTTTATGATTTGCTTGGAAAATTAGGCTTTATCTATTGATATATTAGAATCTTTCTTCATGGTGTCCTAATATGTCCAGATATAATGGTTGGTTGTTATTAACATCTGAACAGCACAAAATCTCAACCACTTACACTAAGTAGTTGTAGAGAGGGAACTGCGAGAGAGTGGGTGGCATGATTGCTATGATTCATCTTGGTTAGCTGAACGTGGTGTTTCAAGTGCATAGTCACGTGAGTTACTCATTTTAGCTTGGTGTTTGTAGTTTGTAAGATGATAATTTTTTCATATTTGATTGCTACTTCCCATGTTAGCGAGGTAGCACCAGGAGCATACGAAGAAAGACCATATCCGCCCACATCCATTCTCTCACAGCCAGGTTCCATAAATTATTCTATGGTTTCCCCAAACACTTCACATGTCCTGGTTCAGTTCATTGACAGCACGTCGACCCCATTATACAACATTGCCTGATTCACATGGTGCCTGGGATAGGGGAGATAGAATTCCATATCCATATTCCCTGTGTGTCATAGGAGATGACTAAAGAGTGCGAGAGTGGGGGGATGGAAAGACCCCCTTCATGTTTTTCAGTTTCTAAAAGACAGAACATACATAATTGTTTGTTAAGTGATTATTTGTGAACTGTCGTTAGGGAGAACATAGCCAGGAGGTAAGTACTGAATTCATGGTAGACATGGTGGTGAGATCTTATCCCTGTATAATAGGTTATTCTCTGCAGACATGTGGTGGTGATAACATAGCCAAGTTGTAAACTATGCATGTAAATTAGTGTTGTTTAGAACATTACCATTTACAAAATTGTTTTATAAACTGATGTTGGTGAGAAAATCTTATAAGATATAGATATTGATTGTTAGCTGGTTTTGATACATAAGCATATAGGAAGGTAATCATTTTAGACAAATATGGGTAAGTACACGAGTTATTCATTGCAGACTGGTACTGTATTGGTGAAATTTTCAACAATATTGTATTGTATTGATGAAAACATTCAACATGATACTGTGTTGGTGAAAGCTTCAGCATTTAGTAAGTTGGGGATTAATAGTGGTGAAAACATCTTTATGGAGTATTTTACTCAATGTAGTTTAGTAGTGGTAAGATTATATGCATGATTATACATTAATACAGATGAAAACTTCAGAATGTCGTAAGTTATCCATTATAGACTGTTTTTGGTTAAAAGATCATAAAGTGAGTCATTCATTGTAGACTTTTTGATGAGAACATCATACAGTAAGTTATTCATTGTGGACTTGTTTCGATGAGAACGTCTTGTAGTAAGTTATTTATTGTAGACCATTGTCGATGAGAACATCACTCAGTAAGTTATTCATTGTAGACTTGTGTTGATGAGAATATAATGTTTTTAGAATTATTTATTGTAGATTGTGTCATTGAGAACATCATATATTAAACTATTCATTGCAGTTTGTATTTGGTTAAAACATTATATTGTATGTTGTGGACTTTTTGGTTATAATTGTTTTTTATACTTGATTGCTTTTCACACTTAAGCAAGGTAGTATTTGGATATGATTATTTTTGATATTTGATTTTTTCTCACACTTTAGCAAGGTAGTATCAGGAACAAATGAACAATGGCATCATTTACATGTATCCCTCCGTTACCTGTTATGTATGTTGTACGAAAACTAAAGCCCAACCTTCCACAGCCAAATGCCACATACTACCCTGTGGTTTACCTTGACCACATCATATGCCCTTGACCCAGTCCAATTACAACATGCTGTCCCCATATACTACAATGATCTAATTCATATCACATGTATGCTTCTCCTTAAAGTTCAGGCCCCAACACCGCAAAGCCTACCTCACTCCATCTTTTATCTTCTTCGTTTCCTCCTCTGTGTTGCTTCCTCAATTTTCTCTTAAGTCTTTCTTTGCCTGTCTTTTCCATCCATCGAAACCATTTCAGCTCATCCTGGTCAGCCCCCTTAGTCAGACTGCACTTACCGCTGCTTCTTCCTCGTAGGCTGACAACCATTATGTGATCAGCCCATCTCACACTACATGTCATCCTTAGGCATTTCATATCCAGCACATCCACCCCATTCCCTTAGCATTCAAAGCCCATGATTCACATCCATATAACACTCAGGTTTATTACACTTTCAATCTAATCCATCTCAGTTCAGACAGGCATTGATATCTCCTTTCACTTTTTCCTTAATGCTCTTAAAACTACAACCCCCTTTTCTACTCCATGACGCATTTGAGCCCAAGGTTTTGTCCACTGTCACATCCACTTGTAGATACTGAAAGCATACCATTTTCTCCTGGGCAAACGTACACTCAGACTATCCTCTCTAACCTTCCTGTACTGCAACTCATTACCATACTTTTTTCTGTATATTTAGTGACCAATTTAGTGACCAGCATGGCAAGATCTGACTTGTAATGGAAGAAAGGTTGTACAAAGAGGAAAAACAAAAGATGGCAGAGTATTCCACAACTTAGCTATTTAAGGGAAGAAGGGGGTATCATAACAGCCAATTCTCAGTTGTATCATCTATGCACAGAAACTGGGAAAGTACACTTCAAAATCTGTCACCAGGTGTAGGAGGTTGTCTCTTGAACCTGCCACCAAAGTTGTCATTTGCAAACAGCAGCTGATTCACTTACCATAACCCCAATGTCCAGCATACTGTAATCCTGCCTCTTACTGAAACCTCAACCTCCAGCACACCATAAACCTGTCCCTTGGTCTAAAACCTTTGCTTTTACTTTCCTCACCCTCCTCTCGAAAACACATGAGACACCCATGATGACATCACTCATCCTTAATACAGGCCCACTTTCATCAAGAATGACTCATACACATCCCTTCCTCCTTTCCTGTGTGCCTTGCTTTTTTGGTAAGTACTCTTCACTGTATTTAGGAGTTTTCCATTTATGTCATATATCTGTGGCACATACCACAAGATCTCTTTGTCTGCTGCTCCATCAAATATTTTTTCCAGATCCTTACTTAACAAGCTTATACCTTCAGTTTGAGTGTTCACTTTTTTCCTGCTTGCCTTTATGCAAGGGTACTATAAATGTGTTCTTCCTGTCCTCACTCACCTCACCATACAAGTGTCAGACAGCCAGACTAACCAGTCATCAGCACTCTCACCCACTTTCTCGAGAAAGTCACCTGCTATCCCATCCATTCCAGATGTTTTGTTGCACTTCATCATATGCAAGGCTTTCATTGCAGGTGTTCCTGTCTCTTCTTCCTCATGACATTTGCTATGACTTTCTACACATTACACTTCCTCACAATTGCACCACATGTGCCATCCTATTATATAACACATTCATCACATATTCAGATACCCACTCCAATTATTTTCAAACTCTTATTTGACACTTACCACTTCCCCATCCATTATCCCCTCTTTTCTTCCTCATATGTTCTCGTATTCTCTTCATGCTGTTTACTTGTTTTCGTACTATATTTTTTCTTTTCAAAGTTCAATGACACTCTCTCCTGATATTTTTCATGTGCTCTCTTTCAGTGAATATTCTCATGGACTCCTTATTGCTCACACTCCCTCCCTACAGTTACCACCCATACACATCTTTTCTCTCTTTTACCAGCAATTTAACATCCTCATTCTGCCAACCTCTGTCATATATGAACATTCTACCTTTTCCATGCCACACACTTCACTTAATGAAACATTTAAGCACATCTTCCATAATACCTTACATTTTTGTTCCACTCTCCTAGTTTCACTTACCTTATGTCATTTCCCCAAATCTCTTTTCTTATAACACAGAAGCCTCTTTTATGCATGAACATTCCACCTTCTCCATGCCACACACTTCACTTAGTGAAACATTTAAGCACATCTCTATAATACTTTCCACTTTTGTTCGACTCCCTATGTTTCACTTACTTTTCCCTTATGTTGTTTCCCCAAACCTCTTTTCTTATTGTAACACAGAAGCCTCTTTTCAGAGCACACTCCCATATCACGTTCTTATACTCTCTCACCATTTCCTCTTTTCCTAAAATTATCATCAAATATCATGTTTTCTTCGACCGAGAAATTATCAGATATTTCACATTTCACTCCTCTCAGGACATTCACATCCAAATCCAATAACCTCTTCTTTGCATGCCTTTTAGGCAGAACACAATCCAGGAATGCCTTTTGACCACCCAGTCTCACTTATCCATTTATACTTAAGTACAGTAGGCACCTCTTTTATCCATGTATTCCATGTCACATAATTCAACAAGCTTCTCCCCATTTTTATGGACACTTGGGACATCATGTCTCTATACCCATAATTGCCACATCACCCACTCGCATTCAGTTTCCCAAATACCAAGATTAGATTCTTTTCCCAAATACTAAGATTAGATTCTTTGCAGCAAAGCTGCCAAAACACTCACCTATCTCCTGTCAAAAAATCACTCTCTTTTGTAGTATACCTATGTTCTATCCCACATTGGTTATGAAATCATAAGTGCTACCCCTTCTTTTGTTCTTGCCCTTTCAGTAATTTTGGATTTTCCTCCATGAACATTCTTGAACCAGTCTACCCCCTCTCCCTTTATAAGTTTCACTTGGAGCCAGAACTTCCAGGCCCCTCTTATCAAATAGAGCACTTATTATTGCTTTTTTTTTTCTTGTTTGCATCCATGCACATTCAGACACCCTAGCTTTTTTCTTTCTGTCTTTGGTATGATAATGAAAGTGGAGAGGGTTCTGGGTCTTTTGCTTCTACCCATTTGTCACCTCAAGCACATTCTTGAGGTATATTAATACATATTTTTACTCTGGTTCCCAAGGTTCTTTACTGTAGATTACTGTTGTTGATGAGGACATGAGTGTTCATAAAGTGGTTACAAGTCCTTCAGAACTTTTGACTGGTACCATTAGCACTACGGAGGAGTGTAATTTCAATTGCTGGTCATGCATCAGTCATCGAATAACTTATTATTCTTAGTGAAGGTTGGTCTGCAGCAAGGGTGTGTAATGTCACCATGGTTGTTTAATTTGTTTATGGATGGGTTGGTGAAGGAGGTAAATGCAAGGGTCTTGAAGAGAGAGAGGCGAGTATGCAATCTGTTAGGGATGAGAGGACCAGGGAAGTAGTCAGTTGTTGTTTGCTGATGATACAGCTCTAGTGGCTGATTCGTGTGAGAAACTGCACAAGTTGGTGGCTGAGTTTAGAAATGTGTGTAAAAGGAGAAAGTTGAAAGTAAATGTGAATAAGAGCAAGGTTATTATCTTCAGAAGGGTTGAGGGACAAGTTAATTGGGATGTAAGTTTGAATGGAGAAAAATTGGAGGAAGTGAAGCATTGTAGATATCTGGGAGTGGACTTAGCAGTGAATGGAACCGTGGAACCGCTTCGTGATTCACAAGGTGGGGAGGGGGTGAAGGTTCTGGGAATGATGAAGAATGTGTGGAAGGAGAGGACTTTATCTCGGAGAGCAAAAATGGGTATGTTTGAAGGAATAGCAGTTCAAACACATACACAGACATATACATATATACACATGTATATATTCATACTTGCTTGCCTTCACCCATTCCTGTCGCTACCCTGTCCCTGAGTCAGGTACCCATTTCATCGACCAACCCCTAAGGGTGGATGAACAGCTGGGTTGACTATGGACCAACTACCACAACCAGGATTCAAACCTATGAGCTTAACCCTGGGCAGCCTGTGAATGTATGACAGTCAGGAACACTAACCACACTACAGGAGTATGTATATATATATATATATATATATATATATATATACATATTTCTCTCTTGTGTCTCCCCTGTTGATGTGTTTATTGCACGAAAGTGCACTTGGGAACTTATCGTGTTTTGTTTTCCCTGTGGACTCCTAGGAATATATGTATATATATTCCACATCTAGGCCCCACAAAACTTTCCATGGTTTACCCCAGACACTTCACATGCCCAGGTTCAATCCATTGACAGCACTTCGACTCCGGTATACCACATTGTTCCAATTCACTCTATTCCTTGCATTCTTTTCACCCTCCTGTATGATCAGGCCCCAATTGCTCAAAATCTTTTTCATTCCATCCTTTCGCCTCCAGTTTGGTCTCCCACTTCTCGTTCCCTCCACCTCTGACACATATATCCTCTTTGTCAATCTTTCCTCACTCATTCTCTCCATGTGACCAAACCAATTCAATACACCCTCTTCTGCTCTTGCAACCACACTTTTTATTACCACACATCTCTCTTACCCTTTCATTACTTACTCGATCAAACCACCTCACACCACATATTGTCCTCAAACATCTCATTTCCAACACATCCACCCTCCTCTGCCCAACCCTATCTATAGCCCATGCCTTGCAGCCATATAACATTGTTGTAACCACTATTCCTTCAAACATACCCATTTTTGCTCTCTGAGATAACGTTCTCGCCTTCCACACATTCTTTACATTTGTTATACTTAATCGCTTTTTCCCGCGTCGGCAAGGTAGCGCCAGGAAACACGAAGAATGGCCAGCCCACTCGTATAAACATACATATATATAAATGCCCATACACGCCCATATACATATGTATACATATCAACATATACAAATGTACATGTTCATACTTGTTTGCCTTCATCCATTCCTGGCGCTACCCCTCCCCACAGGAAACAGCATCACTACCCCAGCTTCAGCGAGGTAGCACCAGAAAAACAGACACACACACTTAGGCATTACTAGACTATGCATGCTCATGGTGGGTACATTACAAATGAAAAGTCACATTTGGTTAAATTGTACCTTTGTCAGTGAATGAAAAGAAATCAAATCACATTGAGAAACTTCTTTATTTAAAGGGGTCTAGTGTTCTCCATCTCATGGATGTGGTGCATCTTTGAAGCTGTGTGAGCCTCATATAAAAGGCTTTAGGGATGTGTGATTTTTTTTTGTGTTCACTGTTTCCTGTATATGCAAGGTAGCATTAGGAACATAATTTAAACTTCATATGCTTACATCCACATCCACACTGTAGCTGTCACGCATATGCCAAAACCTGAGTCCCCTATCCACTGCCAAACCCTACAGACCTCTCTGTGGTTTCCCCTGACCTATTCTTAAACTCTGGTTTAGCCCATTTACAGCATGTCACCCTCTGCAAACCATATTGATCCAGTTTGTTCTTTTTCATGCATGCCTTACATGCTCTTGCATGCTCAGGCCCCAGTCACGCAAACCATCTTCCATATCATCTTTCCAGCATGTTTCTGCTTTTCCCTTCTTCATTGCTCCCTCCACTTTTGACAAGTATACCCTTACTCATCCTCTCCACAAGTCCAGACCATTTCAGTACACCCTGTTTAGCTCTCTCAACCATACTGTCCTTACTACCAACCTATCTGTTGCCTTTTCGTTTTGTACTCGATCAACCCTCCTGACACCACATGTGGTCCTCAAGAATTCCATTTCATTCACATTACCCTTGTGCTTACTTATTTTTTTTTTATCTAAGGCCCATGACTCGCGTCCATGCAGCACCATCGGGACTACTGTACCGTCAGACATGCCCATCTGTACCCTCACAGACAGTGACCTCTCTTTCCACATACTCCTCAAGGCACCCAGGACATTTACCCCTTCACTCACCGTGTGATTCTCTTCAGTTCCCTTTGTTTCATCTGTTGCTATACCCAGTGTAAAGAAGCTAAGACATTCCATTTCCTTCAGGACCACTCCATTCAAACTCACATTCCATCTGACCAGTCTTTCTCTCTGTGAAACCTCATCATCTTATTCTTGTTCGCATTAACCCTTAACTTCTTAATGTTGTTAATTGATCAGGATGCATGACTCAGGGTGAGGTGTGTGAGGGCTGGCAGAGTGCCTGTATAGTGCAGTTGTGTAGTGTAACAGGAACAAAAAATGTCAAAATTACTGAAGTATAAGTTTGGTGAGTGTATCTGGTAAGTTGTATGACAGTACTGATCAAGAGGGTGGAAACTAGGAGTCAAGATGTATTAGTTTTCTGTAGTGGACCTTTCATGACCAGAGTTCTTTGGAGTCCAAATTAAATTCTACAAGGGATAGTATTTCTAGTTACAGACTCTGCATGTTGTTTGTTGATTTAGTTACTGTTGTGAGTGCTGGATAAACATGTAATAACTAACATTTAAATCTTTGTGTAATTCTTACTGTGTTTAGAACTTACCTTAATTATTATTGTTACAGATAAACTTTACTTAATTAATTCATGTGTTGATGTAAATGTGATTCTGTTTTCAGCATTTTAGTTCATATATCACAATCTTTATGTCACTACCCTGGTTGGCTGTTTTTGAATTTTGTATGCTTAAAGAAAATTGATTCCTTATTTGATTTTATGTAAGACATGTTTTCCTACCATCTGTTTTATGTATAGACTCATTTTCTCCTTTAGACAGTGAAAAGCCAAAGAGGCATATATCTGATAATAAGTACATTTTGAAAGGTAGGTTGTGTTGTGTAGTAAATAATTGTTTTGATAATAGGTATTGTTAGGAAGTAAACCATTATATTGAAGCCTGACACAAATACTTTTTGGTGGAATACACAAATTAAATTGATTTCATTATACATATTACCTTTTGTATTATCTTGATGGTTTGCATCATAAAGATTGCATTTCAAAAAAAAAAAAAAAAAGATGAAGATTTGGTATGTTAGAGCATATCATTGAAATCTGCTACCCTAGGCCTGAGTTTATTATTGATCATGCATTAAACATTTTACCTTGTTACCATTTGCTTTGTCAGAAATTTTATCTAGTTGCAGAGGGATGATAATTCATATTTTCAACTTAATCAGAGCAGCTGAAAAAATATAAAAGCGCTGAGTAGGAAGTATTGACATGTATGATCTTATTTCGTTGAATTTGGTTCCACTGTCAGAGTGGCTTAATCCACTTAGGCAGATGCATAAGAAATACTTATGGTAGTTTTTGATGAAGATGGAAATTATTTTTCAGATCAGATGTCATTTTTTTGTTTTTTCATTTTTTTTTAGAGAGAGTTGGACATCAGTGGTGTAATATAAATGTGCTCTTGTTAGCTGAGGTTATAATGAGTGATCGTCTGTTCCTTCAGACCCAACTGAATACACTTTTTCACAGCTATCTAGTAGTTCACTGTTCAGTATTTTGCTTGTGCAACGTTTATGAAAAAATAGTTAATGATGAAACAGAAAAGGAGAAAGTTTTGAAAAACTGCATGCAGCTGTTGCAGTTGATTGTTCTGGTATGTGATCATTGTGGCAGCATCCACAAAGGTAGTTAAATCTGACGTACTTGAACTTTATATGGTAGCAATATACTCCATGTTCTGATGTTGTAATATTGTGGATATTGATATATTGTACAAATTGATATTTTATTTCAGTACAAACACTTACTTGTAAGGAAGAAAAGATATTTAAAGTTTTAGAAAAACATCTCTTCTACATTATGTATGAGCAAATAATAATGCTGTAACATCTCATTATACTTCAGAAAAATGGTAGTATATTGCATCAAAAGTAAACAGGCAGTCTTACAAGTGAGGTTAGAGGGATAGGTTGAGGTTACAGTGGCAGAGCATCAGGGCTGGATTAACCCTTTAATGAAACCAGACCGCTCATAGATCTGCATTTGCTTCGTAAACAAAGGGAACCTCATATAGATCTACAGCTTGTGCTTTTCTGCCAAATCAGATTCCAGCTGATTTGGTGGTGGTGCAAAATGCCTTTATCCATGTTTTGTGACAATTACATATTTCTTTAGGAATCCTTCAGCCATGGCATGGAGAGGATGTCATTGTAGATTGCCAAGTGTATGTGAAATCGAGTGGTATTTGCTCTGTAGCACAAATCTATGAGAACAATCTGTGTGTTAATGATACTGTGAACAAAGTACAAATGAGGTGATGGCAGTCAGAATGCTTCAACACCAGGCTATGTATAAAACTCAATGCTGTCTTGTCAGTACACTTACACCAGTTTTTATTTCTCCAGGGCTAGATTAAGGCCTTTTTCCATTTGTGTAAGTGGTTTTTCATTTGTATATTACCTTTCTTTCCTTAAGAGAGATTGATTTTCCCCTCACTTGAAAATCCAATTTGTTTTAGAAACTCGAGGAAATTTATGTGCCTGCTTAAGGGATTACGCGGTGAAATCCAGGATCATTAGAAGGAGGGGATCTAATAAAGGGCATATTCCTCACCAGACTTGGATTTTTTGTTATTACAGTATTTATGTGTGCATTCTGTTGACATCTGAAGAATCTGAGTAAGCACTTGAAGGATGCAATGCCCCTAAATGCCCTGGATTTTGTGTTATAACAGTACTCAAGTTTGCATTATGGTGACATCTGAAACACATAAGGAAGCACGCAAAGGATGCAGTGTACACCTATTGTGCCCCAAAATCCACCAAGTACATCGACAAGTGAGCCTGTTTAAGATACTAAATGAACTTGGGCATGGATCTAGTGCTTCAGCATTTGCTGGCTGTTATGACTATAATGAGAGCAGCATCTGCACCATAAAGGAAAGCAAATCTGTCGTGAAAACCTTTTCTCAGCTATGAATTTTGAAGATAGTAGTGCATCTCAGGATGCTGACACATGTGAAGATTAATGACGCCATGAAAATTTGGGTGCGACTGGGCAAATGATTGAAAATAAAGCTATCAAAGTAAATTTACCACTAAACAGGGCAGGTTTCATAATTTTACCAGATGTGTTGGTTTGAGAAATGTGAGTGTTAGTGAGGCTGTAACAGCTAATGTAGAAGCTGAAGAATGCATGAAAATGGAATTCCAGAAAATTATAGAGGAGGAAAGTTACAAACCAGATCAAGTATGGATCAGTATTGGATCTGGAGTCAATAGTAATACTATGTCCGATTTTGTTCATGGTATTTTCCAAGTGTATTTTTGTCATGTGTTTCTTACAGTTTTGTTAGTTGGTTCTAAAGCTTTCTCTTATTCCTGATTTAGCAGAATACATAATTCATATATTATTTGCTTCCTGCTCATCAACATTCTATTGTATGGACATAGGCATATAATTATACTCATACAATTCAACATAGCTTCTAGCCACGTCTCTTCCTCAAGCAACACATTTATCACTGTCTGCCATGAATAATATTTTTTATATATTTTTTCCACTTCTCTAATTCATACACAAAAAAAGGATATACATAGAAAAATATTGTAACAGAAATATGAACGATACAACAGTGTACAGTTTAGAATGTTTCCAGTTCAGGGAGGGGAGTAGCTTCTTACTGCATGAACTATTGATTAATTACTTATTCAGAAAGAACATATGACAAAAGCACATATCCAGAAAGATCATGACAAAAGCAAATATTCAGAAAGAATATATATGACAAATGTTTACCTAGCCTATCCAAGAGTCCTAGAGAAATGTGGATACTTGTCTACCATTTTCTTTATGTGTTGTATATTATTTTTATCTCTTATGTTGTATATTATTTTTTTCTCTTAGATAAGGCTTTGACTGGGATTTGATACTTTATTTCCATTATTTGCATGATATTTTCAGTATATTTTGTGTGTTTTTGGCAGTCTTTAACCCTTCATTTACATGGAAGTGGATGTCACGATGTCATGTGATTCGATACCACTCAAACTTTTTTGGTACCCATCTTATAGCTGTACCATGACACTACTGTAATTACATGTATCACTGTTTGCATGATTAAGTGCAGTGTGTGAGAATCTGTCTCTTGTAATTGTCATGAAGGAGTAGTAGTGAAGATGGGTGGACAAAGATTCAAGAACTTAACCCTGTGTCTAACATGTTAGGGTGTCAGATGACATATATAGTGGATTTCAATACATGAGGTCCCCGGATTACAAATGGGTTAGATTCCTGGACCCTGTTCATCTGGCAATTTGTTCATAAGATGGAAAATATAAAGAAATGTATAAAATTAGAGGAAATACCTGTGCCTGATTGTAGTAATGTATTGGATATTGTATTCTGAAACAGTTTATAGAACATCACATTCAGCAACACTTAATGAAAAAAGATGCAGCTTAGTAGTAGTTCGTAATTATGAGTAATTGATTGCATGTTGGACTAAGAATTAAACATTCATTTTTTGAGCTCCTTAATGTCAGACACTTGAAAGTCGGGGAGACCTTGTACAGTACAATATTCTGTGCTTTATTTTGTGGGAAAAATTATGATTATGAATATGAATCACCAGACAAATGGAAGTATGATAGCAAAGGAAATACAAGCAGAAGTTGGGAATTCTGTTCATGATATGTGTTTCGACCTTACAATCTTCCTCAAGAAGAAATACCACGGACTTCACACTATTTATACAAACCTTGTGACTCAGGAACTGGGTGGAGCTACCTTGGGTCCTCTGATTGATTTGCTGCTGCTGTCCTCTCTTCCATAACCCTCCAGTCACACACTGCCATTTCTGCAGCTGCTTTGGCCCACAACTTGCCGCCTGACTTCATGTTGATGTTATGTTTCAAGATGATGTGTACTGATTCCTGAGCTTTCATGGTCATCTTATCCCTGCCTCAGTGTATAAATAGTTCATGCCTCACTCCACTGGGGCAAATGTCCTAGAAGAGCGAGGTAACATATAGGTAAAAGTTAGCAACCATAGAAATAGCATGATATTAACAGGGATTTAAATAATGCCTGCAAATGTTAGCGTTCATTTGATTATTTCTCCAACTGCTATGCACATCATCATATGATGACTCCTATCATTTAAGGGTAAAATGAAATGAATTATACAAGAATGAAATATTAAAAAATCTAACTTAGATTTATAACACATAGTAAAACAAAAAACACTGCTATGATATTTCATTGCACTTGATTCACATTTCATGTAAAGTCTCGTTATCATTTTTGCATTCCGTTCTCCATAAGTGCTCATTGATGAGTGGAATACAGTACCCTCAGTTTCCATACGCAATTTTGAGTATGATTCACTAAGACATGTCATGAATTAAGATTCATATCTTTTAATCATTTATGGATGTTCATGCTCCAAAGTTATGTAACTATACAAAAGTTCTTACATTGGCATGATAATTACCTCACAAGCATAGTAATGATGTCCTATATTTTGGTCTACCTCTTCAAATGTTTGAGTCAGTAAATCTTTTAAGGTTTTTTAATGATAATAGTCAAGGCTTTCACTTTTTCTAACATAACCATATATCAGTCAATAAATAGCAACTTATCTCTTTAGCTTCCCAGTGTTCTTTGCCAGTTATAAGTACTGTGCAAATACTTCTTAAAGCAATGGTCACTAAAGTAGTAAATTACATGTTTTTTCTCACCAGTGTACAAATATCGTTAATATTATATCAAAGATGTAAATCAAAGAATATGAAATGAGAAGAGGATTTTATAACGTATGAGAAATACAGAAAATTAACAGTACCATCCATATCAAAGAAAGGGTAGCAACACATTTCTTTTTAACTACCTGAAGTTTGTCAGTTGTTTTTTACTATTTATCAATATTTTTGTGAGAAAATATGGTTGAGAAATCTTACACAGAAACATAATCCCACTATCCTATTGAATTATATGTTGATTTTGATAGACTGTTTACTAGGAATACATTGTCAATATAAAATGGTAACTAGGGGTATTGAGCAGTCTAGTCATCTGTTAGCTTTTAACATCCCCTGCTTTAAAATACAGTACAGATAGTCCCTGACTTATGATGGTTCAACTTACAGTGTTTCAACTTTACAATAATGTTATATTGAGACAAATTCAGTAGAACATTTATTTTGAATTTTGATCTTTTCCCGGGCTAGCGATATGCTGAGCTGCGACAGCAAGCCGCACTTCTAGTCAGCCACACGATCATGAGTGTAAACAACCGTATTAAGTGTATTTTCGACTTATTAAATGTTCGACTTACAATGGATTTACTGGAATGTATCCCCACCGTATGTTGAGAGTCAGCTGTATTCAAAACAGGATACATAAAAATGAGAAATATAGAAAATTCAGGTGCAATTAGTCCAAAGCAAAATATTTTTTGATTGGAATGTTGAATATCTACTGGTAGATTTTAACTGAATCCCCGCACAGTAGTGTTGTCTTTTTTTATTTACAACCAGATGTATAGAATGAAAAGTTTTTGTGTCTCAGGCTGAAGTAATACATAAGGGACTCATGCTTAAAGATGATTTAAAACTGCATTCCTAAATATGAATTAAGATATGCATTCCTGACCCACAGTTGTACCACAAGACAGAGCAAGGACTGAGTAGGTTCCGTGATGAGGACTTTGAAGACCATCAGCCATTCCCCACCTTACAGCGGGCCCTTGAGACTGTACCATACACTTGCGGGTTCAATGTGGAGGTCAAATGGACAATGCAGTTGAGAGATGGCACATATGAGCTCCAGCATCCTTTTGAACTGAACCATTTCCTGGATCTCATCATCAAGGTACATTTAACAAGCAAGTTACCCTCTGATAAAAGTGGTTATAGGAAACTGTTTTTTTCTAATGTTATATTGTTAATGTTTAAATGTATTTTGTGGAAATGGAATGTGAGCTTCAGTTTTAATGTTAGGAGTGAAGTGACAGACGTGACATGAAATGATAGTAATGGATTTTCTTTTTCACCCTTACATTTCATAAACAACGAAATACTGTTTGGCTGGTAGAGAAATGGCTGTGTATGCCAGGTGGTTCCTTTGAAATATACTGAGCCATACAAGCACTAATAAGAAGGATAGGGTTTTAGTGTAATTCCATTTTGATTGTGTTCTCTACCTACATGCATACTAAACTGGCCTTAGTGCTCTCCCACTCACTTATGGCCTTCAAAGCCAAATAAAGATAATTCCATTAGCTTTTCTCCTTTATTGGCTGATGACTTCTATTCTACCTCATATATCTTGGTTATTTCAACAGCTGCGGCTGCTGTCATTCCAAGTGTATGATTTATCTGAACCTTGATACATGCAAGTGTAGCTATGCATGATAATCATTGTTTAGTTTGATATTCTCATTCCCACTGAAGCTACCCCGCATTGTTACATCACATATACTCAGATTTCTCAACAGATTGCAGACGTTTTCTATTTATTTACCATCCTGGCTCCTCTGACCTCTACTCTATCACATACATTTTATACATATCTCTGGCAGACAATATATTTTTTACAAATCTTTTATTCTTTTACTTATATTTCAAGCAAAACACTTCTTTATGTACAGCGTGTCTTAATCAACAAAGTGAATCCACTAGAGATGGTTTGTCTTTACACTTAGATGTATTGAGATCTATAATAACTGTTGTTTAGGGTGGTGGATATGGGATATATGGCAGTTATTTGTATGTCATGCTTGTTGAGGTACTACATACTGCAACATTATGTGTGACCCAACTGTGTGAATTTGTTTGACCAGAGATTTGGATAAATTTCTTCCTGCCCCATTTTCTTTAAAAGATAAAGGTATTAGTTTTAGGTAGTATTCTGCATGCCATCCATCTTTTTTGTTATCTTTAACTCCATTTCCTTTTCTGAATAGCTGATCAAATACATGCAGTCATGCACAGCTTCTGAGTTTGCTCATATTTGCATGGAATCTTTGAGGCAGCAAAATTTTTATTAACAGCTTTGATATATTTTATTGGTAACCATGGCCACAATGACCCATACTATCCATGTCCTGATTTACTTTGTCCCCAAGGGTATATTCAGAAATAAAAACTAGATCTGCATGTCATACCTGGCTTTCATTGTGGATAAGCCAGCAGTGAGCAAAATAACAGATTGATTTATGACAAGATTATGCAGTTTTGACTTGTTTTGTAGTTTGTTTTTTCCATATTTCATTTTGAAAGTATTTGCACTTGTTCCATCATAGCTATGTCATAATGATAGGAAGTGACAGATGGTATGTTGTCACATGCATAAATTAATAGCATGTGATAGGGATTTCTGGGCAAAGAAATCCACTCGATGGCTGAGCCTGTCATGTCATTGCCTAGTGAAAGGCAGAGCCAGACTTTGGTTCTTGAGCTAAGCACAGTCACACAAAAGATGTTTTATCGTCCATAATTTCTTATAGGTGCAGCACGATGATGTAATGCTTGCTGCCATATTGCATGAATTATATGGGAATTCTGAGGGAAAGCCTTGTAGACTTTGAACCTAAACCTTCAAGACTCAAGATTGATACCTTTCACAACCGTCAGCTTTTACCCTTACCTTCCCCATCACCCTTGAATCATCTCTAAACTAAAGCTTACCTACCTAGTAAATTCTTGAAACTATTGTGTTTCCTTCTCAACAGATAATTTTGGAGCACTCTGGGAAGAGAAAAATTGTGTTCTCCTGTTTTCATCCTGATATCTGCACAATGCTACGCCTCAAGCAGAATCGTTACCCAGTTATGTTCCTAACTCAAGGGGTGTCAGAAGTGTGGCCACCGTATGAAGATCAACGCACATCTACCATCCATCAAGCAGTCCTGTATGCCATTAATGCTGATATTCTGGTGAGTTAAACTGGAAGATACTTAAAGATGAGTATGAAAGTTGGTTGACATTGTCGCATTATTTTAAAGACATTCATGTTACAATAGGTTTGCATTGCTGCCTTCTAGGTATTTATCATGTGTGCAATTAGTGTATCACTTATGAAAAAGGGGTGCTTTTTAGTAATTTTGTCCTGTTTCCACCTTATTCTTTTTTTCAAACTTTCACATGTCTTTTGCATATGATTCATATATAACAACCCTGACTCCTAACCCCGTCTGAAATACTGCATTTTAACTTTAAAACTACCATGAACACTCCGTTAGTAAATAGATTCAACAGTTACGGTAACAATATGTTTTTAATCTTAATTCATTGACAGTTCAGTGTTTTAACCCCTTGGCAGGCTTATGACTCTGCACCCACCTCTTGTATGGAGAATTATTGGCATTCCAAAGATGGGATTGTTTGTTGAGATGGGAGTCCCAACAGTGTTATGTGGATGTAAGCCATAGATCAGAAAGTACATAAGAGGGTGGATATCTCGGAAATGAAAATATTGATGATAAGTGTTATGAAAAGGGTTGGTTAAGAAATAATAGGGTAAGAAAGAGCTGTGGTAGTGAGAAGAGTATGCATGAAAGAACTGAAGAGGGTATGCTCAAATGGTTTAAGCTGGTATTTGCATGTTGGTCGAGTTGTTATGTATGTTGTACAGTGCTAATTCATGCCAACTTTGTAAAGCTTCTGTGGTAAAAAACATGTTTGTTTCAGTCAGGCATTAGATACCTTCAAAGAATACTGAAATTTGTAGATCATGGTGCACACTCTTCTCCCATAGGGCATCAACGTGCACACTGAAGACTTGATGCGTGACTCCAGCCAGATGCAGAAGGCACTGGAGCACAGCCTCATTGTGTTCTGCTGGGGGGATCATAACAATGACCAAGAGAACATAAAGTTCCTCAAGAAGGTTGGACTCCATGGCATTATCTATGACAAGTAAGAGCTCCTCCAACCTTCATTTTGCTTTTATATTCACCAAGGATTTTACAACACTGTTTCTACTTAGAGGGAACTTTGACCTTTGATGTCAGATTAAGGATGAAATTATAGTGATGTTCATGGAATTTTTCTGTCTGGGTTTTAACATCCTTTAGCTTAACAATATCTTTAATGCAGCTAGTCTGCTGCCACAGAATACTCATTGTTGGTTACTTATTTTTTGTTTGACATTAAGCATTTGCAGTTATTCTTGCTCATTTTGACACCTTTTTTTTCCCCCACCGCTTTAGCTAGGTAGCATCAAGAGTAGAGAACTGAGTCTTAGAGGGAAAATCTTCGTTTGGGCCCCTTCTCTGTTCCTTCTTTTGGAAAAGTAAAAACTGGAGGAAAGGATTTCCAGCCCATGCTCCATTAAATCAAATGTAACGTAGTTGAAGTGTAGGTTAAGCGGAAAAGTTTTTACTAAAAGAGAGAAAAGAGGCATTTGGACAGTACATACTGGGAATAAGTGCAAATAATTGAGAGATGTATAAGAGAAAGCAGCAGGAGATCAAGAGGAAGGTGCACAGGTTGAAAAGAGGGCAAATTTGTTAAATCTAAAATCTGTTACATTGGGGTCATTAAATTGAGGATTTACTGTACATATTCATATTTGCTCGCCTTTATCCATTCCCTGTACCACCCCGCCCCACAGGAAACAGTGACACCACCTCCTCCGACAGCAAGGTATCACCAGGAAACATACAGAGAAAGACCACATCCACTCACATCCATTCTCTAGTTGTCATGTGTAATGCACTGAAACCACAGTATGAAAGTGGATGGGTCTTTCTTCATCTGTTTCCTTGTGCTACCTTGCTAACATGGGAAATGCCGATCAATTATAATAATGTTAATGAAAATATACTTATGTAAACATGAACATTCTACTTTAGAGGGGTATAATATCTTTAGATTATTAATACATATAATTTTTTTTTTTTTCAGAATTGATGTGTACAACACTAAGGTGAAGAAAGAAAGCATTTTCCTTTGTGAGGAACGAGAAGCTTCATCTTCCATGATGTCCACTTCTCTTTCAGAGGGTAGATCCATTACAAATAATGATACTAACAGTGCTCCAGACCTTCCTGGGAGAGCCAGCATTATAGATCTACCTGTTTCTGCTACGAGTGGAAGCAACTGCATCCATCAAACTCCCCTGAGCAATGCCTGTAACAGTAGGAATATGTCGTCCAACCACTATAACTGCACAAATGCAGGAAGCAGCGGTCACAACTTTGGTCAGTGCTGCCATTCTGAGCCCACATCTTTCAATGGTATCTTTAGTAAGTGAAATGAGAAAGACGACATGATGCATGGAACTACATAATAGTATTTCAGTATTCAAGTCTTGTGATATTGGGAGTGCAATTGAATGTTTGCCTTAGATCAGGAAATGATGTCAATGATAAGATAAGCTTAAAGTAAAAGAAAATTTTGAGTAATTTGAACACATTTGCTGATCTATTGTGTAGATGTTCTTCTCCTCTATTTTTATGCATTATTTTTAATGACATAATGAAATTCGATGAATACCTTAATTCTGCAGTTTTTTCTGCACATTGTACATATAATACTTAGTGTAAGGTGTTGATGTGGATGGTTGCCAACTTGTATGGCATATTCGTCATTAATAAAAACAGAGATGGGGCAAATTCGCCCACCATGTCTCTAAATCACGTTCCAGTTGCTGGAACAAGACAATACTTTTAGTATATGGTTGACAACCTTTTGTAGAATCTCAATAATTGTCTTATGATGCATATCATTTTTAAGAATTATAATGTACCGTTTGTGAACTCAGCTGTTACTCTGATATTCCCATAGCTTAAGATCAATCAGTACAGGACACAACTGAACTTGACCGAGACATAAACAGAAATAGTTGTGCTCTCGCTGAATTTTTATTAGATAGGGCAGTTCAGTTGGCAACCATCCCCATTGAAGTAATAGGAATTATTAGAAAGCTTTGGTGCAATTCAAAGTTTTGTTATGATGATATCTTCCAGAAAAAGAAGTTACTAAAGACATCTGGATGGAATTTGAGATTTACTGCTGGCATTCACTTGATGAAAATTGATATTGGAAATAACAAGAACTAATAATGTAAAAAGAAAAAAATAAGTCAACTAACTGCTCTGTGCATGAGAGAATCTAACTTCGGGAAACATTATGGACTCTTAGGCTCCTTATTTGTACTGTTGTTCTTCACCCCTTTCTCTTCCCCTCCCTTCTTTACACTATAACATGTCAAATACTGTCAGTCATCTGTTCTTTTGTAGGTAGGTAAGAAAAGCTGACCTCTAGAAACACCACAGACTTACGAGCCTTAACGTAGTTTTTGAAAACTGTAAAGCAGAAGTGTGCAAGTCTGCTTCAGCTGTTCTTAAAGATAATGGGTTTTTTATTCTTCTTTTGATGACTTTTGCTTTGACCAAGTGCTTTTTCTCGGGCTACTCATTACCTAAAAAAAATTTACGTTATTGCCATGTTTTGCCATCTTTCCTCATTTCTACTTTTTTGTTTTTCCTTTGTCCATGTTAAAACCCTTTTTTTCTTAGTTTGTACTTAAAACAGGCATCAGTCATTGTACACTTTCTTTTCTCATTGGAAGCAAAATTTGACTACGTCACATATGTAGTTAATGAAACAATATGTAGAAAAATTCAGTAACTGTTTGTGGCATTAGTATAGAATCTTCAGCATATGTTGTGAAGATGATCAGTAGCTTAGAATTTTGAAGAAGGTTAAGAAGCATGGTTCATTCCAAATGTTTTAGTTGGGATAGAAGGTGAACTTATAAAGAAATGTCCCCCCCCCCCCAAAGACCAAAGATGACATTTCTATCTTTGTGTTTTGTATATGCTTTATCATAACTTTCTGGAAAAGTAGCCTTCTTAAAGAGATATTTTACAGATTATAGAATAAATTAAAAAACTGGCAGGTCCAGTATACATACCTAATAAAATCCCATGCATTCAGCCTCAAAACTTTTGGTGTGAACAAGGCTTATTCTATCTATCTCTTATGCCCATTCCCTCAGAAACTCCCTCAAAGGAGTGGTCATAGCAAAAGAGTCTCCATAACTGGTGAACTCCCTACTGCTTTGTAGTCTTTAGTGCCTCACCCTCAACAGGCAGAGGACAACTCTAATGCAGTGTTTCTAGAGGCTCCTGCGTAATGTTCTAACCTACTACTACTACCTAATGCTCCCGTCTAATGTTCTTACCTACTACTTCTATATAATGTTTCTACCCAGTGTTCCTATCCTCTATATCTATTGCTCCTACCATTTTACCAAAAGGCAGGGCTAATGCATAGTACTCACTGCAGGAAAATCTAGGGTTACAAAGAATGAGTTGTGGGAATTAAGTGTTGTCAAGTGTTATGTATGACAGAGCGTAAGTGATGTGGTTTGATATATAAATCTCATCTATATACTACGGTCTCTATTCCTTTTTATCCTATTAGTTTTAGGTCTTTCATTGAAGAACAGAAAGAATATATGAGTAAAGATTGGGGTTGGAGGAGACATGTTGATTTTATATACTGGATGTTTTGTATTCTTTTCTTATGAATTTCATATGTGGTTAAGTGCTTACATTAGGCAAGTTTAGAATCATAATCATATTTTATAAAATGAAGTAATGATACAAGATTTAAGAGGGCATTGTCAAACCTCTGTATGATTCTCAGGTTTCCCTAAAATGGTCTGTGTAAGTAGGAAAATATTAATAACTAGATTACAAATAAAAAAATGAAGGGCTGTGCAGCGTTGGTCAAGTGGTGTTCTGATCCTAAAAATTTTGAAGTGGCAGATTTTAAGGATACTTAGGGATGAGTGACTGCATAACATTTAAGAATAGTGTAGAAGAGCATTATGTAACTAAAAATAAACTGGAAAAAACATGAAAATGGTAATAACATAAAAAAAGATATGTATAACCACTGATAGTGCCATTGACAGACATGTATGATTAACAAACAATCATAAGGTTTCAGAGGAGGATGAAAAATACTAAAAGTTATGAAAGAGGGAAAGTTGAAATTTAACGTACAATTTATTGTAAATGCTGTCTTTCCTGCTTTGTGACTTCAGAATTAATTCTCTTAAAAACATGTATGCATTTGATCCTTCCCATGTAAATGGGAAAGGAGGTATAGAATAAATAATTAGGTGTTCTGAATGGAATTAGAAAACCAAGAATGGTGAATTTAAAGCTAGATGACACTGTAGGAATGTTTGGAAAGACTTTTGTATGTTTTGAGTTACGAATGTAGTTTTGTTATGATGCACTTAACCCAAATGTATGTTGGAAGGTTAAGGGTGTCAGTGTCATTATCAAGAGCCATGTTGCTCTGAATGTGGAGAGTAGGACATAAAGTATTTGGCTATCTTCTCACACATTTAACACTGTAAGAGAACCCCATTACCAGTACAGTGATGTATCTGTGAAGAAAGAGATACACCATCACATGAGATGGGTTCCTAAAATTCCACTTAAGTTTTATGTATATTGAAAATCCATCGACACCTGAAGCCAGAGTATCTCGACTCCAACACAGTTTATTACCAGTTACTGGCCCAAATAAAGTCAGCTTTTTAAAAATACTTTTAAAAGTCCAGTAGGTAAATGTTTTGAATATTGTGGTTGGGCTCTCTACGGGAAGGTTTAGAGATGTGTTTGGCAAAGTGTACAAGGCCATGTTGTCACGCTAGCAGGAAAAGGCAAAACTAATGTCTGCTACCCACGAGAGGGAGGGCTCAGGCAGTAGAGTACTGGCCTTTTTTATACGCCCACACTTATACTAGAAAAGTTGGGCTGTGCTACCAGCAAGGGGGTTGGGATCTGGCTGTAGAGTATTGGCTCCTCCCATGACCACAGCTAATTCAAGGAGTATCCAGTTACCACACCTATCCTAGGAGTAACTCCACAGGTATTAGGGTGTAGGCAGCAGTTGCTCATGGTTGTACTACTGTTGTGACATAGGAATTTAACATTCTCATGTACAAATTTCTCAATGAAAGTCATTCAAAATATTTATACTGGCATGATTTGGATGTAGAATGCTACCAAAGCTTTACAAATTCAATGAAAATCCATTCTGGGTCTCTTGGTACATGTTATGGGTTGAAATGTGAGCCAGCTTTCACATCATTATCTGGCAATACCTTACATCTAGCATTCACTTGGGCTCCTCTTTGCACCTCACACTAATAATTATTATTTATTGTGGCAGTCAACAAACTCGATTTGTAATGGTAGTGTTGAGTAAGATTTACTGTTTTAGTGTATATAGTATAACATAGCACTGATTTATGAACAAATTCAATCACTACCCCCTGCTTCAGCACGGTAGCACCAGGAAAACAGACAAAAAGAGGCCACATTCGTTCACTCTCTAATTATGTGTAACATAACAAAATCACAGCTTCCTTTGCACATCCAGGCCCCACAGACCTTTCCATGGTTTACCCCAGACTTTTCACATGCCCTGGTTCAGTCCATTGACAGCATGTCAACCCCGGTATACTAAATCATACCAATCCACTCTGTACCTTGCATGTCTTTCACCCTCCTGTATGTTCAGGCCCTGATCACTAAAAATCTTTTTCACTCCATCCTTCCACCTCCAATTTGGTCTCCTGCTTCTCCTTGTTCCTCCACCTCTTGACACATATATCTTCTTTGTCAATCTTTCCTCACTCATTCTCTCCATATATCCAAACCATTTCAGCACACCCTCTTCTGCTCTCTCAACCACACTCTTTTTATTTCCACACATCTCTCTTACCCTTTCATTACTTATTTGATCAAACCACCTCACACCACATATTGTTCTTGAATATTTCATTTCCAACACATCCACCCTTCTGAGTATAACCCTATTTATAGCCCTTGTCTCACAACCATATAATATTACTGGAACTGCTATTCCTTCAAATATACCCATTTTTACTCTGAGATAATGTTCTCTCTTTCCACACATTCTTCATTGCTCCTAGGACCTTCGCCCCCTTCCCCACCCTGTAACTTTCTTCCACTTCCATGGTTCCATTTGCTGCCAAATCCACTCCCAGATATCTAAAACACTGCACTTCCAATTTTTCTCTGTTCAGATTACATTCCCAACCAACTTATCCCTCAACCCTGCTGAACCTAATAACCTTGCTCTTATTCACATTTACTCTCAACTTTCTCCTTTCACACACTTTTTCAAACTCAGTCACCAACTTTTACAGTTTCTCATTCAAAATCAACCACCAGTGCTGTATCATTGGCGAAGAATTGACTCACTTCCCAGGCCTTCTCATCCTCAACAGCCTGCATACTCACCTTTCTCTACGAAACATGCATTTACCTCCTTAACCACCCCATCCATAAACAAATTAAATAACCATAGGGACATCACACACCCCTGCCATAGACCAACCTTCTCTGGGAACCAGTCACTCTCCTCTCTTCCTACTCATACACATGCCTTACACCCTTGATAAAATCTCTCTAGCAGCTTACCTCACACACCATATATTCTTAAGATCTTCCACAAAGTATCTCCATCAACCCTATCATATGCCTTCTCCAGGTCTGTAAATGCCGCATAGAAATTCATCTGTATTTCTAAGTATTTATCACAAGTACTCTTCAAAGTAGCACCTGATTCACACATCCTTTACCACTTTTAAAACACTGCTCCTCCCCAATCTGATGCTCTGTGTACATGCCTTCACCCTCTCAGTCAATACCCTCCAATACAATTTTCCAGGAATACTCAATAAACTTATGCCTTTGTAGTTTGAACACTTACCTTTATCCCCTTTGTCTTTATAGAGCTGCACTATACATGGATTCTGCCAATCCTCAGGCACTTCACCCTGATCCATACACACTTTGAATACCCTTACCAGCCAATCAACAACACAACCATCCCCCTTCATAATAAATTCAACTGCAGTACCATCCAAACCCACCAATCAATTTGCATTACCAAGAAAGGGAAAGATATTGTTTTGAGATAACATGGAACCAGAGACTGGATGGATACAGAAAGCACGTGTTGTACTTGAGTTGAGGAAGATAAAAGATGATGAAAGATAAGGGAGACATTAATGTGTGTGAGGGAAATAATAGCATTGAGTAGTGTTTTATATTCAGAAGTACTTGGTATTTGTACAGGAAACTAAACCGACCATTATATTAGACATGGATCAACATTACCAAGAATAAAAATCCTTAACAGTATTAAACTGTTTGTGATAAATTTAGTTTTTAAGTATAAAATGAGTGAGAAATTCTTGCAAGGGACAAATACAAGTAGTCAAGTAAAGCATGTGGTGGAAGGTGCAGAGATTTTGAGGAAGGAGAGTTGTATACACTTCCACCCATGGCTCTCTCGGAAATTGAAGTTAGCAATAAACTGGTTTGTACAGACAAATTTCATTGAATTCTTTCTCATATAGACATGAAAATCAGTATCCTTAAACAAAACTCTATGGTACTTATTGTACTTTATGATTTCGTAGTTCCTGTTCTGTGAGATGTAGATTAATTTTGAACATTATGTATTTTAGATAATTTTCATAAATGCATGTGGAATATAAAGAATGAATACATTGAAAGCATAATTTGCAGCCATGTTTGCACACATACATTGTTCAGAGTAGCACCAGTCATGTACAATGGTGAGTGATCATCATTTACAAATAAAAATTTTGGATTAGCACTGTAGTCTGACGTTACTAAGTCATGTAATGTTTTAGTTGTAGCAAACTTTCTTGTTCCATCCAGAGGGAGAGTTTAATGAATAAGTTGTTCTTTTACCAAGATATTTTATATATGTAAATTTATGTATGTATTTGTCTGATAACAATCTCCATTCCTGCCATATTGTGGAAATTAGTTAATTTTTCAGTATCTTTTACTTTTTCCTGAAAATTTTTACTTCCCGATGTCTAAGCATGTGAACTCAATGTGACTAATGTGCTCACCAGGTTTGGATTCAGGGTAAATGAAAATGTTTCATCTTTATCACTTCATAAATTAACTGAGTGTTGGTGAAAGTTTTGTGTGTTTGGATGGAGGAATTTTAAAAAAACAAAGTATTCCTTTGTGATAACCTTTTGCTTGCCTTTTAGTGCTTTCCAGAGCAAACAAAGCCATCCAATTCACTTTTTTTTTTTTCCAGAAAGACACACTGATGATTGGGCAATTGGTGTCCACACACCAAGGTCAGGCCTGATTGGGGGGGGGGGATATTCTTACAGTCATAAATAAAAGAATCACAACGTAGGAGTCTGGGATGACGTAAGGTACAGAGTTACAGTAAGGTTTCTGAAAATATTTGAAGAGTTAGTTTAATTTGGTGGCTAAACACATAATGTAAAAATCTGATTACTCAACCACATTGGGATCTGAGGCAAGACAGATAACTGGAAAATTTGAATACTTGGAGGAAATATAAAAGAAATAGAAATAAATGGGGAAAAATATGCAAAAATGTATGGCATACATACTTAAGAGTATCTAAAGTTCCTCTCAAGATCTTGCAGCATAAGTGGAAGTAGAAACTCAGCATAGTTTAGGGTTAGGCTTGTTTTTTCACAATGTCCTATCATTTAATTTTCTGCTGAATACAGATCATACTTTTCTTTCTACTGCTTCTGAGTGAGCTTGTTCACATGCATGCACTGTTTTCAGCAGACATTTCAAAGGGATGACTTTTTTTATGAAAGTAATATCAATAACAGTATCCACTGAGAAACACAGTAAGAGACTAATAATGTAAACGAAAGTGACTGTAGGTGCTTGAAGAGCAACATCTCCAGTGATTAACTTAGAATGACTTCTATTTAGGGAATCAAATGTCTTTACGAAGAGCTGGAATAATGGAGTAATTGGATCTTTTCCGTATTGGTTAAGAATAAGTGACCAACTGAAGGATAATGGTGATAAAGCATGTTAATGTAAACTAAACCATAATGGATGGGATAATCATTAATTATTAGTATAATGTGATGAGATGGAAATTCCTCTGACCAAATATCTACAGTTTTTCTTTCCTTTACTTTTTCTAATGGTTCAGGATTTATTGTACCTATAACAATGATGTTATACATAGAACATGTTGCCATATTAGCCCCAAGATTAAGCAACATTTTCTCTCGGAGATCTGCTTAACAAACTCACTATGCGTATCCTAATTCCAAAGCCAAATATCTGGCAACAAAGTCTGGTGTATCTACCTGGCCTTCATATCTGAAGAGTTTTTGCACAATAATATAATATTCCCAATAATCTTCAAATTTCAGATTAATAAAGTTAATATCAAATAATGTTTGTGTTATTTATCATGCTTCATTGTGAACCGGGTGTTGGCAAAGTCTGTCGGTAAGTGGTAACACCATAAGCACAAAGTCACCTTTGATGCTGCATCGTTTTAAGCAGATACAAAAGAGTAAATCATTGCTGATGGCCTCCTCAACCTGAAGGAGCCCACCTTACCCTGCTCCTTTGCTGAGCACAGTCCTGAAGGTGAAGGACCCCATAAAGGAGATTCCAAGGTCAACTAATAATAGTAAATATGAAAATAATAATAATACATTACAGGGTATAAGAGCCACTGGATTCCTTAACAGAATAATGAAGGGTAGATACTTAAGTAAGGAAATCAAGAAAGGATTAATGGACAGCATAGTTCTTCCAACCCTGACCTATGGAGCCAAAACACTGGCATGAGATTAGCCAAAGAGGTCAAGAATTCAGGCTGTGCAAATGAACTATTTGAGAGAAACATGTGGTATGACTAAAAGAAATGAGGGGGTGAACGAGAGTTGTTGTACGACAGGGAATGATTTGTGGAGTGGTAGAGTGGGTGAAATATAATACTTTGAAGTGGTTTTGGGCATGTGGAAAGAATGCAAGACAGGAAGTTTACAAGGAAAGTGTATGCAAGTATGATGGAGGGGTCAGGGTGAGTGGATGACAGCCTGTGACATAGGGAAATAGAGAGTGGAAGAGTACAAATGGTGGAAGAATGTGTAGAGTGGCATATGTGAGGGAGGCATGTAAGGACAGGGATATGGAGACTTTCCATGGCCACCCCCTTGATAGGAGTTCCTAAAGGGAATGGGCATTAGAGATATAGACTGATAGATTATAATATCTTCAGTGGTAAGTTTGGGAGAGTGTGTGAATGTAAGAAATACTAAGATGTAGCAGAGGGATGAGACAGGATACTTTGATGTAAGTTTTAATGGAGACGACCTGGAGATAACAGAGTCCTTTAGGTGCTCTGGGGGTGGATGGAATCTTTGGGGGCTTATTTAGATAGTAACTGGGAGGGGTTGAATTCCTGGGTGCATTGAGGAGAGAGGTCAGAGGCAGGGAAAAGGTAGGGACGTCTGAAGGTGTAGTGGTCTTAAGTGTTGTACAGACGAGTCTTGTACCCTAAATGTGAAAGAACAGAGGAGGGTTGACATGTTCGTAATGAAATACCCCAGGAAAATATGTGGTGCAAAGTGGGTTGATAAGTGTCAAAAATGACAGTGTACGAGACTGGTATGGTAGTACGCACAGTATGATTTAAGGAGCTAAGTTCTGCTAAAATAGTTCAAAATATGATGATAATAAGCAAAGAAGGACTAATTAAGAGGATGTAAGTGTCAGTACTGGAGGGAGTAAAGATGGAAGGCTGGAGTAAATGAGGCTTTAGGGTATCAGGTCCTGAATATTTAGAAGGGTGAGATGCTCACGTGGAGCAGAATGAACCAGATCAATGTGGTATTCATGTTGTGATACGCTGTCAAAGGCCTGAACTTGAGCACATGAAGCAGTTAACTATGGAAAAGCCCAAGGGGTTTGGATATTATGATGAAGGTTCTGGTTTTAGTGCATTACAAACGACAGCTAGAAAGTGGAGGCCAATGTTTGTCTTTTCCTGATGCTACCCCAGTGAGGCAGAAGCAGTTGTGCACGAAAGAAAATTATAAAACCAATTACTATGTGCTTATAAAAATGTTTTCACCATTACCCCATTATTAAAAGGATACATGGAATTCCAAACTTAACAGACTTCCTATTTTGCTTTGTCGCTGTCTCCCGCATAGCAAGGAAACAGACGAAAGAATGGCCCACATACACATGTATATACATACATGTCCACACACAGCACATATACATACCTTTACATCTCAATGTATACATATATATACACACAGACATATACATATATACCCACGTACATAATTCATACTGTCTGTCTTTATTCATTCCCATCGCCACCCCGCCACACATGGAATAACAACACCCTCCCCCCTCATGTGTGCGAGGTAGCGCTAGGAAAAGACAACAAAGGCCACATTCGTTCACACTGTCTCTAGCCGTCACGTAATATGCTTCCTATTTTTTCTAATTTACATTTAAGTTGATTTCCTCTATACAATATGCTTCCATTGCATATGATCCTTATCATTCCTATTGTACTTTTATTTGAAATATCCCTAGCCCCAAACAATTCTCTATATATCTGTTCAACTCTTCTGGGGTCTACATTTCTTTCTTGTACCATCTACTGTGTTGCTATGTACCTTCTTGACCAACCTGCTATCTTCCATAGTTTTACATGACCATACTACTCTAAAATGCTTTCATCCATGTGGCTTTCTTATATTTTGTTCATCGCATAACCTTCTCATCATTATTCTTCACTCTCTTTTTCCAACTAATTCCAATTGTAATATGCAAGTTGTATATCTCTTTTGCTCTCTTTTTTTATTCTCCTACCCTAACATATATAACCTTGGCTTTTACACCCACACATCAGTGATGGGACAAGTATTTCTTCATACAAGCTTCTTCCTCACTATGTGCTTAAATTTTACCCATTCGCCTTGGCTTTCACTGTACCCACAATTTTTTCTCTCTCATATGACTCTACTTATTGAAACTTAAGCTTTCCCTTGGTCAAACTTTACTCCCAAGTATTTAAACTTATTCTCGACTTTAAGTTCTCCACTATATACTCTTACACTGACCTCTTATCTCTCTTAAACGCTAGCATCTCTTACTCACTTTTCCCCTCAACATCCTACACCTTCAAGCATCATAGCATCACTACAACACCCCATCATTCTATCCCACTCTTCCTTCAATGTAGCTAACAACACAGCATCATTTGCATAAATCAACTGTTGCAACCCTACTGTTCCTCCATGGTTAAGTGTTACACCACAATCATCCCCACACTGCTCATGTAATACCCCATCCAAAAAAATATCAAATAACTAGAGTGACATCACACAGCCTTGCTGTGCTCCTATACAAATTTCAAACCACTCATTTCCACTACCACTTAAGTCTCGCATATTCACTCCAATTATAAAAGCTCTAACAGTAGTCGTCTAAGTACACTGCAGAGAGTTGGAAATAACCTAAATGCTTTCCTATTCACTTGCCATGTAGTTTTTCATTATATCCATAAATGCTGGACACATCTTTCATAGATGTTTAACTGCTAACCTCTTCCCTTATAACACTACAACACCCCATCATTCTATCCCACTCTTCCTTCAATGTAGCTAACAACACAGCATCATTTGCATAAATCAACTGTTGCAACCCTACTGTTCCTCCATGGTTAAGTGTTACACCACAATCATCCCCACACTGCTCATGTAATACCCCATCCAAAATACCCCATAAAATACCCCATAAAAGCTCTAACAGTAGTCGTCTAAGTACACTGCAGAGAGTTGGAAATAACCTAAATGCTTTCCTATTCACTTGCCATGTAGTTTTTCATTATATCCATAAATGCTGGACACATCTTTCATAGATGTTTAACTGCTAACCTCTTCCCTTCCCAAGCCCAACTTTTTATTCACAAATAAGTGTTCATTAATCACGACCTTATCATATATCTTGCCAACCATGCTAAGGACACTTACTCTCCTGTAATTCTTACAATCAATTTTACTCCCCTTTACTTCAGAGTGGAACAATGCCTTCACTCAGTCATCAGGCACCTGACCACTCTTCTGTTTCCACACACATTTTCCAGATCCATTCCACAGCTGTTTCACCTCCACTCTTCACTACTCCCCAGCTTTTCCATTCTTCAGAAGTTTCATTGCTCTAATTTCATCTTTTAATTCCCTTACTCTCCATCATATCTATTCCTCTCTCTCTCTCCTTACTTCTCCTCATACCCTACCAAAAGACACTACTTTTGTTATTATTTCTAAGATTCATTTGAAATGCTCTTCTCTCTCCCTCTCTTATACTTCATCCTTTGTTACCAACATTCTCTGTTTTCCATTTCAGAGGTAGTTCCTGTAACAGACAAAGAATGGCCTCCTCTTTTCACATCCAATCTCTAGCTGTCATTTATAACAGACCAAAACCAAAGCACACATCCACAGCCAACCTTCACATAACATTCCATGGTTCCCCGACCACTTCATGTGCCCTGGATCAGTCCAGTAACTGTAATTGCCCCCTGTATGTTGCATAGCTTCAATTTACTCTATCCCACGCACCTCTCTCACTTGCCAGCATGTGTAGGCCTAAAAGCCTCTTTCACTTCATCTTTCTAAGTCATCATTCTCTTGTTCCTTCAACTTTTGACAATATTTCCCCTTAGTCTCTCTTCAATTATCCTCTACATATATCCAAATAATTTCTGCACAACCTATTCAGCTCTCTCATTCAAACTCTGCTTACTACCACAGCTCTCTTACAAAGGCATTCCTCAAACAACCCTCTTGCACCACATATTGTCCTCATACATACAACCTCCAACACATGCATCCTCTTCCTCATCATCAATTCAATATTCATATTCAGGACTTGAGATATACTAAACTTTTTTATCCATTCATGTCTTCCTTCTGACAGATTCAACTTTTTCAAACTTTCTCCTCCTTTAACATTATAAAGATCTTCATTCCATCATGATATTCTCCTCTTTCCACAACCTACAGATGCAAAGGTGCACACCTGCAAAGTGACCTATAGTCCATTCTTCAATCACCTCAACTTCAAACACGTACACTTTTCAGTCCTCTCTGCATTTCCTTCCTCTACTTCACCTGAAAGTTATTCCACTCTAATACTTTCATCTTTCTCATTTTTCAGTCACATTTCTAGTCATTTATCATCTAAAACGAATGGCTAACCTACTAACTATACATCACGCACACAATCTATAATATTCTTTCTGAACAGAAGCAAATCATTCTCATATAATTATTGCAGATGGCTCAAGCAACTGAATGCTCTAATCATGGTTATCATATAATGGCCTGTATCTGTATGGAGTGCAGCTGAAGGAACCCCATAAAAGGGAATCCTAGGGTTACATAATGACATTGCGGTTATGAAACATGGAAACAAAAGTGCACAACTCTTGCCATGACACACAAATAGTAATCATATAATCATCAAACAAAAATGAAATAAATCTTACATAAACATTGCAGCAATAAGGCAGAATTTGGCTAGACAGAGACTAAAGGAGGCATGCATTCAAAGCAGCTTTACTTTCAAGCCAACAAGGATTGCAGAGATTAGTGATACAGAACAAGTCAGAACACATACTGGAATTCACAAGATTAGTTGAGGTTGGCCGGATTATGTATAAGGTATTCTTAAAAAATTTATGAATATGAAAGATATCAGGCATACACAAGGGGACTGTACCAATGGAGGTTTTTAGTGACAGAGCAGGTCATTTTATAACATTAATGACAAACATGATTCAAATACTAAAAGGGCTTAGAAACAGATGGAGAGGATAACATCAGTTACTGAACTTGGATTATATGTAGAGCATATCAAGGAATGAAAGAACTGTATGGACTCAAAACTGTTCATGCCATCCTCAGCAACTCCTAAGGTTTAGCTTACAATCAATAGCAAATATAATAAGTAACTCTTGCAAAAGCCAACTGCCAATCAAGAACTTTCCAAAGAATAAAACTGCACTCCTATCTATACTCTTCACTCAAATGAGTATAATATATATCAATGCACTAGTGAAAGCATATGGAAGTGGAGCACCTACTGGTGACTAACTATAAAATGAAACTTTATCTTAACTACACCTTCACCCGTATCCTGATGTTCTCTAATGTTGAGACAAAACTAAGCTGATCCTTACTGGGCAAATTGACCTGGAGCAGAAACATCAGAGTGTCACATTCACTTCACAACATGAGCCTGACCAGATTTCATTTTACTTATTCTTTGCCAATGGTATCCCAGGAAAAAAAAAAAAAAAGCCATACTTACCCTTAATTTACAAAATGTCCTAATAATTCATTGTAGTGTGGTTCTATGTATTTGTCAGATTGGGAAGCAGGTCCATACATAATTCTGTTTTGCCTTTTTTATGTGAAGCTATCATATGAAGTGGGTTAAACATCATCTTGTGTCATCAGTACTCTGCACCCCTAATGGATGTGCTCAGCTGGAAGTATAAAGGCCATAGGATGTATTGCAACACCCCTGGTTTACATAGTTTGAGAAGAGCTTACTATGAATTATAGTTACTTGTGATGACATTCAGGCTATCCTTTTAAGGATAACTATAATGCTTACCAATATATAAAGGCGTAGTGGGATCTGGCAAATCTTAAAAAAAACCACAAACAACTTACATCATGTAGTGAAGCAAGTTCTTAAGTAAAAGAAGAGAATGAATGAATGAATGAATGAATGAATGAAGCATTTTTGGATTCAGAAAAGGCATGTGGTACAAGTTAACAGCAAAGCTCTCTGGGACATTCAGACTCTTATGGTATGCCTGAAAGACATGAATATTCATAAAATCATTACACCAAATCACTAGTTAATGCTTGACATGTGTTGCTGAAAAAAAAAAAAAAAACAGCTTAATGGAGTCACTGTAAAGTGGAAACCATTGTACTGTAGGATTCCATGGGATAAAAGGGGCAAAGGGAGGTTTACAGTACTAGGGAAGATTTCTCACCTAATTTTCACACAGAAATAATAGGTCAAGAAACATACAGAAGAGTACAATGTAAGTATCTAAATAAAAAATATAGTATAGAGGAAGCAGTGCATGTGTGAGAATAAACAGTGGTTTGTTTGACTATTTCAGAATAATTATGGATGTGTATGAAGACTATAATTTTAATCTAATATTTTTATAGAAAGGGCATTTTGTGAAGTGAGATGAGAAAAGTGAACTGTTGACCCATGGAGGAACATTATGGGTTACCAGAATTATTATTTGTAAATGAAGCCACTGTACTTCATCAGCTGCATCAGTCGAGGATTTGGGCATAATGGTAGGTCACTTAGATAATGTGCATAGGTTGCCAAAAATAAATGGAAGTAAAAAGATTTTACTTTTTGAACAAGTTGTCACAGTATAACAGTCTGGCTGGTGAAGTGATGGAAATTATGTACCAATTTAGCTATATGAAGGTGAAGCTCGGTTGGGATTTTAGCAGGAAAACAGAAGTTAGAAGTACTCTTGCAAGAGTGAAAACTTGGAGATACTCTTGAACAGTCTGATAAACAAAATAACTTATGTGGAAGACTGACAAAAAAAAAAAAGCTTTCATGACATACTTGTCCTAACTCTTGATATAAAAATGTTAAACCTTAGTTTATATGGGTGAGCAGGTCAAAAATGAGAACAACAGAGATATATAACCTGTGTAATACAGTTGGAATTAGGGAAGTAAAGAAAGGCATGGGAAGAAATCACAAGGGAGGATAATGGATGACATTTTTTAGAGGTGTTATGGTCAAGCATAAAGTACTGGTGATTATGTGCGGAGAGATATGTATAATGATATATTTCATGTTCTACAAGGAAAATGTACATGGTGGAAGAAATGAAGAGACACAATGAATTCATTACAAGTATTTCAACTGAAGATACTTATTGACACTTACAAGCCTTTGACTATTCTAAAATCTCTACTCTGCATGGTTTCTGGCTTTGCTTATTTGCTTGACTGGAATGGTGACCTTATAGATGAGGCATAGTTTGGGGTTAAATGAATGAACCATTTGTAGATAACACTATGGGATTCTCTTTCCTGTCCATAGCTTGAAGTGATAAGTGTCCAGAGGGTATTTAGCCTTTCTAAAGTTCCAAAGCTTAACAGAGGAGGAAAAGATGAAGATATCACAACTCACCCTTGATTTGCCAATGGTTATTTGCCTATAACTATGTGGCTATGATTACCTTAACTGGACTGAACATATACTATTCCTACAACAGGGGAGTCTCATCTTTACTCTTATATACTGTAATGAGTCCCAACAGCTGCCACAACAAAGCAATTTACTTCCACTAATTTATGTACTGGCCATAATCATTCCAAATGCACGTCCACAGCAATGACACAAGAAGAGCCTTTACCCAGTGGTCTTTTCGGGAAGGTGAAATCCCTTAAGATAATGAAAACTCTGCACCATAGGCTCATCAAAAACAATTATGACAATTACCTCACAATCATACATGAATTCAAAAACTCAAATGATCATATAACCTACCAGTCAATAATCAGTACTGAAAGCACTCCAGATTGCTCTCAATAACCTTCATAAGTGATCCTGATGGATTAATGTACATTAGGTCCACTCTTTGCATCTATGGCTTATGAGCATGATTACTACAATTCCAACAAATAATTAATTCATCCACATGATATCAACCATCCTCAAGCAGGAAAACTGATTCCAAAAATGTTGCTTCTAAAAGATCTTTATGAAACATTCATTTTTCATATGGATACCTGAAGGTAGATATTTAATGAAGTTTCTACAAACAAATTATGTATCCTACTATAATAATTTTATTTCATTCTTTCAATACTTGTTTGCTGTTTTTGTTAAGCGACCATAAAACATTGTTGGACAATCACATGTTTACCAAATGGCATCCTAGCTTCGTCTCTTCGATGTATATCAACTGACATATTTCTCTCTTGTGTCTCCCCTGATGATATGATTATTACATGAAAGTGCACTTGGGAACTTGTCGTGTTTCATTTTCTCCGTGGGCTCATAGGAATATATATGTATATAGATATATATATATCCCCGGGGATAGGAGAGAAAGAATACTTCCCACGTGTGTGTGTGTGTGTGTGTGTGTGTGTGTGTGTGTGTGTATTTGAATGGATGGGCCATTCTTCGTCTGTTTCCTGGCACTACCTTGCTGACCCAGGAAACTGCGATTAAGTATAGTGAATATAAAATGTGACTGGATGGGCCATTCTTTGTCAGTTTCCTGCCACTACCTCCTTGATGCGGGAAACAGGGATCAAGTATAATAAAATAAATAAATATATAAATATATTCATTTATTTCTCCCATCATCAATCCTTACCCAATCAGCCCTCTTCACACCATATACTATTCCCAAGCATTTCGTTTCCAACACAGCTACAATGTTCCACTCTTTTGCATTATGGGCCAAAGATATAACACAATATAACACAACTGAGACTATTATACCATCAAACATTTTTGACCTCACAGACAGTGACCTCTCCTTCCACAAACTACTTAATGCACCCACAGCCTTTGCTCACTCTTCCAACCTACAACTTACTGGAGTTCCCAAGGCTTCACTCACTGCCATGTCCACTCCCAGGTACCTAAAGCATTCCATTTCCAGGTTCTCTCCATTGAAAGTCCCTATCAAACTAACCTATATCATTCCTCTACTAAAATTCATTACATAACTTTTATTCACAAATCCTTAACTTCCTCCTTTCATATACTCTCCCAAACTCAAACATCAGCATATGAATTTTCTCTTTCGTCTGCTATCTGAGCCATGTCATCTGCAAACAGCAAGTGGCTCACCACCCTATCAATCACCGCACTCCTATACAACTAATCAGGTATACTCAACAGACTTATACTTCAGTATTCCTAGTATTTTTTTTTAACCCCTTTGCCTTTAAATGACACTAAATGGGCATTATACCACTCTTCAGGCACTTCACTTGATCCATAAGTTAACTGACAATCCTGACAAACAAATCAACAATAGTCACTGTCTTTCTTGAGAAATTCCTTTGCAATTCCATCCACTCCAGCTGCTGTGCCACACTTCATCTTATTAAGGCAATCACCACCATCTCTCTGTTCACCAAATCATTTGCCATAACTCTCACTTCACATTCCATCTCATCCCAAAAACCCTATCTGCCACCTTATCATCAAAAACATCAAGAGTCAGACAAAGTACTCCATCCATCTCTTTTTCACTTCTTTTCCTCTTACCACATACACACCAGCTCTTCTCAATGATTTTCCCATATTTTCCTTTGTTCTCCTCACACTATTCATCTCCTTCCATAACATTATCTTAACACTCCTGAAGCTACAATGTAAAAAGTGACAAGAACAAAAAATCAATGAAAACAAGCAATTGTAATATTATCTTTTTTCATCCGTACATCTCATACTGTATAGCATTTAGCAGAAAAGCTGATAAATACAATAAATTTCAAAATTCATGGTTACTTCTACATAATGAAAAAGCTAACTAATTATCTACATCTTTGCAGCCCGTTCTCTTCGGAACTCCCTCAAAAGGGTGGACATGGCAACAGTCTCCATGACTAGTGACCTCCAGTGCCGCTTCTTAGCCTTTAGTGCCACACCCTTAACAGGCACTGGGAGGGTGAAAACTGGTGCAATGTTTCCTGAGGCTCCTTCCTAAAGTTCCTACCAAATGCTTCTACCTAATGCCCCTGTTTAATGTTCCTATCAACTACCTAATGCTCTTGCCTAATGTGCCTACCTACTACTTCTATCTATTGCTCCTAACATTTTGCCAAAAGGAAGGACTAGTGCACAGCATTCACTGCAGGAAAATCTAGAGTTATGAAGAATGATTTGTGTAAGGTGTGTTGTCAAGTGTTATGTTTGACAAGGAGAGATTGTATGTTTGTGAACAGGATACCAGTTATCAAAGTGTGGGTGAGGCAGAAAGAAAAGAAAGCTACCTGGATCATAGGAGTGCAACTTGACAACCACTGAAGAGATGGGTCACTACCCACCCATCACTAATCCTCCCAATACCCAGGTGGGTTGCATCAGTAATATAGTTCCTTGATAGGTGGCTACCTACCAACTACTACCCACCCAACTATGAAACAGCATTTACATGAATCAAGAACCAATGAGCTTAAATCCTTTCTGTGCACATCAGAAAGTAAACCTGAAGTGAACATAAAAGACTCTGATGTCTCTTGGTCAAAATCAGCCAGTATTGGAGGTCTTCCCTCTGTACAAGGATAAACACAAAATTTGGTACAAGATCTTATTGAAGAAATTTACAATCAATTTATGCAAGCATGACCATTAAACATCTCAATTACATGGAATGAATGGATTAATTATTCATCAGATGGAAAAAGTTCTCCAAAAACTGTATTGCAGCATAGTTTCAAAGACACTGAAAATATCAGAGACTGGAGAAATTACTTTAATTTCACATATAACACATCCTCTCCTGGCTTTTAGTACATATAGGATCAGCTTTTAAAATCACAAAACAAGAGATGAAAACATTTTGATCTATTGTATCAAAATAGCATTTTGTGATACATAAAGCTCTTCAGTATAAAAAGTACAGATACCAAGCACTGTCTGCTTCCCAAAACAAAAGTAACATCATATGTCGTACAGCATTTTGTACTAAATGCTTTGCACAAACTTGTACAAGAATACAACATAGGACATGGACAGCCCCTCAAATATGAAAACAAAAAGTACCATACACAGTAAGTAAACTTTTGCTTAATACAACTAAAATGGACTTGTATTTATATTTTTGATAAAAATGGTGCTCCAGCAGTATGAGTGTGAAACAAATGTCAATATTCAAAAATTAAACAATAGTAACTCCTGGACAACTCCTGACAAATTCCCATTATCCAAAAAAAATTGAAGGTGAGGTAGAGAATGATATTTTACTTGGATGATGAAAAAATCTTAGGAGAGATGCAGCCACATGGAACTCCATATCAAGTGTGAAGTATCAAGGTGGAACAATGATATGAACAAGGGCACAGGAAAAGATCGATTAAATTAATCAAGATAGTTGAGAAACAACATGCGAATAAGGAACAACAGTAAGGCGGAGACTCTATAAAGGAGTATACGTGCAAGGGGATTCTGGTGCTAAGTGTCTCATATTAACTGAACCTCTCTTGTGTTCATCATACCCTGCAAGATCTTCCTGCTGGAAGCATATCTGCTGGACCAATGACACTGATAGAGGCAGTGCAAGAGGACACCGGCAGTACACAAGTGCATGAGGATGCTATGAGAGGAGAACACCAAAAACATTCAAGTATATGAGGATGCTTATATATGGAGAACATTAACAGTATATAAGTACATTGAGATGTTTATATGTGGAGAACACCATCAGCAGCCAAGTGTGTGGGGATGCTTATACGTGGAGAACATCAACAGTATGCACTAAAAAAGAGAAAAGGTAAGTTGGAACAAAAAGGGAGGGAGCATGTGCATGTTGCTTACTTGGCAAGGGATGGAAGCATGCAAGAATGTGGATATTTGCTCTTAATGTCACAACTAAATATTATTTTGTGAGGTAGTTACTATGAACCCAAATGAAACATTCTACTTAAGGAAAAAATACCACACAACTTTGTCTAAAAAGCCTTGATAATGACATACCCAAGTAACTATTCTTCTCAAGATCTTATTTCTATATTCTTTCACTGTCTAACTTAGTGCCATTATGAATGGAGAGTGATGAAAGTAACCTAGTGTCATTATGAATGGCGAGTGATAAGAGGAACTTAGTGCCATTATGAATGGAGACTGATGAAAAAAAATTTAGGAAATGAAAGTAAAATCAAGTGATCAGTTATGAAAAATATAAAAAAAAAAATCTAATGTACAGAATGCTGAAATGAGTAAACGATATAAAAGTTCCAGGAACTGGATACTAAATATTGAAAATAAGAAAGTGTAGCCAGGCATGTAAGTTGCTTTAATTTTGGTAGAGAAAGAATTGTATCCATTAAGAGTATGTGTCAGAGGTGGAGGGAACGAAGAGAAGTGGGAGACCAAATTGGAGGTGGAAAGATGGAGTGAAAAAGATTTTGAGTGATCGGGGCCTGAACATGCAGGAGGGTGAAAGATGGGCAAGGAATAGAATGAATTGGATCGATGTGGTATACCGAGGTCGACGTGCTGTCAATGGATTGAATCAGGGCATGTGAAGCGTCTGGGGTAAACCATGGAAAGTTCTGTGGGGCCTGGATGTGGAAGGGGAGCTGTGGTTTTGGGCATTATTGCGTGACAGCTGGAGACTGAGTGTGAACAAATGGGGCCTTTGTTGTCTTTTCCTAGCGCTACCTCGCACACATGAGGGGGGAGGGGGATGTTATTCCATGTGTGGCGAGGTGGCGATGGGAATGAATAAAGGCAGACAGTGTGAATGGTGTGCATGTGTATATATGTACGTGTCTGTGTTTGTCCTCCCTGGGGATAGGGGAGAAAGAATACTTCCCACGTATTCCCTGCGTGTCGTAGAAGGCGACTAAAAGGGGAGGGAGCGGGGGGCTGGAAATCCTCCCCTCTCATTATTTTTTTTTTATTTTCATTTTTTTCCAAAAGAAGGAACAGAGAAGGGGGCCAGGTGAGGATATTCCCTCAAAGGCCCAGTTCTCTGTTCTTAACGCTACCTCGCTAACGCGGGAAATGGCGAATAGTTTGAAAGAAAGAAAAAAGTCTGTGTTTGTACATATATGTGTACATTGAGATGTATGGGTATGTATATTTGCGTGTGTGGACGTGTATGTATATACATGTGTATGGGGGTGGGTTGGGCCATTTCTTTCTTCTGTTTCCTTGCGCTACCTTGCAAACGCGGGAGACAGCGACAAAGTAAAGTAAATAAATAAAATAAATAAAGAGTAACTGGGTTTGTCTGCAGAAGTGGTGCAATTCACACCAATGTATGTTTGTAACACTGATCCTGAACAGTGGAATGTCTTGCAAATTGAAAGTTATTGATTTTCTGGATAGTGGAAACTAAATTCAGTGAAAGGTGAGACGAAACATAAATTTATATGGGGTATTGCAAGGGAAGTAACTGAATATGGTAAATGCAGCGCTCTGAACACTTAAAGCAAACAGATAAATGAGATAAAGGAAACTTAAGTACAAAGAATGGTCAACAGGAAAGATAAAGGCACATAAAGGACATTAGGAATATGTTTAACTATGTGAACAAAGCACCACAGAGAAGGAATCTGCAGTATACACATTATACTGTGGAGTAGATTCTGCATAAGTCATCCAACTGCTGTATAGTTGTAGGTGCACATGGGATATGAAATGACTTGAATTACCGAAACTAAATGTTTATCTTTCCAAAACTAGTTCAGGTTATCTTTCAAAAAACTGGATGATTCCAAAACCAAAAGCAATAGTACATTAAAGCATATTTACATTAAGAAATATTAGTACTTTCAGAGACATTTCTACAAACCATCAAATACGTGGCAATGGGAAAAGAAAAATAGATATGAACCTATAAACATTTCAGTCTTAAAATCTACACTGTCAATCTGACTTTACAATGAAAAATTTTAAATTCCTGACTCAAAATGGACTCCTTTTTGCAGAGATGAAAGAGATAGGAGGACATTAACCCACCTACTGACACACACACACATACCACTGAGATGACGTAGAGTAACTGGGTCAAAATAAAAGTGACAAAATCTTTTACCATGTATGACATGACTCCTTTCAAAGCACAGTGCATATTATCTATATACAAAATCATCTGCATCATCAAAATACATGTTAGTAATGGCAGTCTATGCAAGCTCAATATGAGCTGCAGCACATCGTTTTATTCTAACAGAGAAACTTGCTTTAAGTATTCATATATATTTACATGAGGTGTTCTTTGACCTTAAACAAGTTTATGGTACACCTAAAATAATGTTTGAAATAGTAATCTGTGAAAAAATGCATTAGCAATTCCCATCAGCAGTAAAAAACAAACAAATATTAATTTTCATATCTATCATCATTACTTCATTATGACCTAATTCAATGGGGTGGATCAGGTACAAACAGCTTCCACAATGGCAATATGCCAGCTTTTTTTTTTTCCACAATCAACCCATATCCAGTGGGCTGAAGTGAAAAAACAATACCACCTACTAGACAACAGCTATGCTATGGAAGTGCGAATATATGGTAAAGCAAAGATCCATGTATTCTGCTAATGAACCAAAAATACCAAACCAGTCATAGTAGGTGGTACACTCTCAAATTCTGATAAAGGAAACTGTTGACAGGGACTGTCAATGCCTTAAAATTTTTACTTATATGCTCACAAAAAGTTGGTCCTGTGTTTCTACATTACTGAATGCACTTAACAGTACTTCCTTACTTTGCTGAAGGCAAAATATGACCAATAATTTTTCAGTTCTAGAGTTCTATCTACATCTGTTTTTGTACATTCATGAATCACGAATATCAAACAACTGTACAATATTCCTAACACCCTTTTATACATCTAATAAATACCTTATTCTTTACAAGAAATATTTACCATTGGCCATGTACTCAGCTACAACTTCAGAAATCTGTACATGCAAATCATTGTATGCATTTTTCTGTGGACTGGATGATACTTTTGTGGATTCACAGAATCACTTTCCACAGCCCATAGCTTGGGGCATATAACCTGAGAATACATCCAATCGCAAAAATTTTTCCAGGATGACATCAAGCCAAAGTACAAGCTCCTGGTTGTATGAAACAAATATACAACTTTTAATACTTCATCAAATACCGTACAAGTATCTTATTTTACAAATTTTACATAAAATATATTTTCATACCATGAAATCACTGAAATTCAAAACATGTGACAGAACCAAGTGATTCACTGTCACCTTAATGCTGAATCACAACCCACCAAAGGCTTTTGTACCATACCTGGTGTTCATGTTTCAATCCTAAATACAACTGCAGTGAATACCACATGGTGGATGGATGGACAGACGGATGTATGGATAGAAAATAAGTGCTGTAAGGCTCCCATTAACTTGTGGAGCAAATTTGTGAAATTTTACGGACTTTCTTCATTTCCATTACATAGTAAATTACCAATATATATTCCTCAATCAGTAATTTACATTCAGGGTTATTTTCGGAGCAAGAATTGTGCAGCAAGAGGAAAGTGGTCAGATGGACATACTGCTGAGGGTAATGGTGCATACCTTTCAGCTTCTTTACCAGACAGCAAACCATATCGTGCCAGAAGCTTTAGATTTCCTTCAACTGGCCTTCCTAAGGAGTTAGAATAGGCACGAGAGTACATCACATAATCCACTGAAGTCCACCCATTTTGATGAGTGGTGGCCTCGGGAGCCCCACCTGAACGACTCAATCGATGTCGGTAAACAGAGTGAAAGTTGAAGCCATGAGAAAACCAACCAGATGGCGCAGAACCTCGGTTAGTTGACTTGGAGATCTTGCGTGTTGGTGCATTACGGTCTGAATGATACAGACGAATTAGTGATTCCTCCAGTTTTCGCTTGTCTGATAAAGAAAAGATGGGTCCACGGGACTGTTCCAAGAATCGACTTTGTGCTAACACTGAATGCTGACAGCGATCTGTGAGACCAAGAGATGAAGGAAGCAGATTTGGCCCAAGAAACGGCCCACACACACCATGCCGAGCCAGAGTCTTACGAGCTAGACCTTCATAATGTAGATGGCCCTCCTTAATGAAACGAAGTAAAGCACTGTGGGGCTCAGCATTAAAATCACCAGTTATTATCACAGGACAATACTTGGTCCTTCCACCTTCCTCACTCTCATAGCACAGTCTGTCTATTTCTGACAAAAGCAAAACAACCTGTGCCAATTTGATATCATGTCTGTGTGGGTTATACAACAGGTGTGTCGTGGCCACACAGAATGCTGGCAAGTTTGGCTGCGACACCGGCATGAGTTTTACTATGAGGCCGATGTTATCACGATCTAGGACATTTCTGGCTTCTGGCTGTAGAAACTCAACACTACTATGTTCTATCATAGAAAATTTGCTTTTTTTGAAGAATATTGCACAGCCATCTGCCTTAATTCCTGTTCGCTTCTTGTATAACCCATCGTAGCCCTTAAAACCGAACCATGGTAGATAGTAACTGTGGTAATGGGATGCCTGAACTTCCTGCAACATGAGTATATCTGGGTCAAGATCCTGAATCTCATGCTGCAGCAATGCCCATCTGTATGGCCATGAAAGATGTTCCTCCTTACAAGAACTGTACAGTCTCATGTTATCAGTCAACAATGCCTGAGCAAGTACATTGTATGACATGACAGTAAACATAGTATCTGTTGGCTTTACATTCTTTCCAGCAATAATCTCCTGCCCCAGACCTGTCATCTCCCATTTTCTTAATTTTTCTAACCTTTTCCGCAACTTCAGCGTCTCATCACTTATGTCGATCTCAGTGTTCTCCAAGTCCCTAACACATAATTTCTGTAAAGATATGAATTCTGTAGTGCTGACATCCATATCTCTGACTTCATGGTCAGAAGAGCTAGTGCTGCAGGTGTCCTCATGATCGGACCCAAAAATGTCAATGACTTCAACCCCATCTTCTCTCTTGCTTCCTGAAGCTGGAGGTTCCTCAATCTCCACAACATCAGGGTCTATCACATTGACCTTTTGTATGTCAGGACTTGCTTCCCTCTTCTGGCAATTTTCAGGTTCCTTCCCCTTTCCCCTAACACTTTTGGGCTGCAGTGAAATTATTTCTTCCGGCTGTATGTCATTTGGTTTGGTCTTGAGTCCCTGTCTTGTACTAGTGTGACATTTCCTGGATTGACCATCCAGAGCAGGTGACCTTCTAGATGACAGAAGGTGGTTTTCATCCTTTTGATTTGTATTAACAGTGCACACAACCATAACTTCATCTTGTGCCTGTCTGCTTGGACCTTCATACAAGATATCAATGTCATCATCCCTTGTGAGTCCCTTAGATTTCTCCTTACTATTACCAATACCATTAGTCCTTTTCTTTTTCTTTTTCTTATCACCATTATATTTGTTTTCATCTAAGGATTTTTTTTTTTCAAATTTTGAGGTGGAGTGAACATAAACAACATCACAATCATATGACACTCTCACTTGGTTGTGTCTGGTGCATTCTCCACCGCCATTATCACCTACAGAGTCTACTCTCTTGCTATTATGTTCATTTGCTAATACCTCAGATTCACTGTTTGTACTTCCTCTGTTGCACTTGTTCCTACTGGTCAGCTCAGGAAAATCTACTTCTGAGGGATTGGTATCAATAACAAAGAAATCACCCAGATCACCCTTCTCTTGTGGCGGACTAGAAGGAAGCGGAATAAAGTCAAGAGTTGTGGGATTGGTGACTCTCTCTCGAGACTGACAATTACCTTTAACCTTCTTCTTCGGTAACGGTCGCACTGGAGACAGCAGCTCCCTGGGCCGCTTGGAATTCATCTCAGATGATTCATCAACTTCTGGATTCACCATCAGCAAGTCATCCTTCTTAATAGATTCAGCTCCTTTTATTATGACATTCTGTGGTGATGTCTCCGTTTGCCAAGAGCAAGAACTGTCAACCTGGTGACATGTCTTGGTTGTGTGAGTGAATGCGGAGTAACTCCTGGTAACAGGGGAGCTGCTGTGTGTAGGTGTGTCTGGAACAATACAGAGGAGCCTGTATACACCATCCCTGACTTGCGATGTGTGTGTGCCACCGCCTCCACAAGCTGCACGACTGGCGTTGTACAGCAAACGGGTCGGCAGCCAACAAAGCATGCAGGTGCTGAAATTGTAATTTTGTTTTTAATAACTCTAATCAAATACTCTGCACTTTAAAGGATATGTACTTCATAAAATGAGGTACTCTCTCCAATACCAGTTCCAATTATGCTCAATGTAGTGTAAGGTAATCATATTCATGAAGAAAGTGAGAAGAGCCAGTGGACAGAAGTTTTCGTCAGAATACAAAGATATAACTTCGAATTCTCACTTCTGCATACATATGAGATGGTGCATGAGCTATTCATCAGGAAGTATTTTGGTGGTAGAGAATATGCATTTCTGGCAGACATGTCTACAACCAACAACATGAGAAGTACAAAAATATAGGTGCAATCATGATATAACTAAGAGTACAGGAAAAGATTATGACATGGATTTCTTCTACACTATCAGCTCAGACACTTGTTAGAGAAAGTGAATATTTATGAAATAATAATTCACTTTACAAGTGCTATATATGTAATTCATCATCATATGATAATTCTATTCATCTATTACCAAAACTATGAGATGTTTCTTACAACTAAATGGAAAAGCATAAAAACATTCTTCACAATGGAAAAAAAAAAAAAAGCTCAGTAACAGAAAACTTAAATCTTCTACTTATCAGTACATAATAGAAAGGTAGATTTTGAAGCATAAAACACCATTGCCTAACTAACTTGAAACAAAGCTCTATGAACTCTGGAGAAAACATTTTGCTTGCAGGGTGGTTACTACAACAGTTCACCCCTTAACTATGACAAATCTACCAAAAAACTTACTTTGACCACCAGAAAATCTATGTGGCAGGCAAAAATTCAGTAACAGTGACCTAACAACCTTATGGCAACCCATCCAGGCCTAAGACATTGGTGGCATGCTGATGCAAGTAACACATCTTGGCCACCAATCCACGACACTCATTACCTATTGGAGTCTGTGTCAGGGGTCTGTTACCAAAGGATTCATGAAATGCTTTAATGAAAGGGATTGAATAGAAGGAGGGACAAGTTAATGAAGGATGTTTAAACAGACCTGCCCCTACAAAAAAGAGGTTTTTCATACTTCAAAACCTGTATTTCAAGACTGGACTCAGCCCTATGGGCAACAAAGAGCTACAATTAGAGGCAGAGGGTTACATAGTTGTCCACCATGGAGGAAGAAGAAAGAGGAGGGACCTAAAAACAGTCTTCAAATTTCTAAATCAGCTGGACGATAAAGAGTGAACAATTCTTCAAAAAGTCCACATGCACACAAGATCAACGTAACCTGAAGCAACAAAAAAGTGCAAAGCTAAAAGATAATTGGCAAGGATGTTAAGAAGTACTGATTCAGTGTTATGGTGGGGGATGGTTGGAATCAACTTACGAAAGTGAAAGCCAGCTGTTTACAAAGGTTTAAAAGGCTACTTACTGGCATAGAATGTTCAGATGGGGCCCTATGAGTGTACAACTCTCTCCCTGTGCTGTGCAAATAGGTAAGCACAGATGAAATGGGAGGAGCCTTACAATACACCTAATCCTATGCAGCAATTTGACCTATGATCCGTATCATCCTTACTCATTTCATCCAATACAAAATTACTTATGAAAGCCAGGGTAAAAGTAACTTTCCTTATATCACAAGTTCTAGCTGTCAACCCTGAATGTAAGAGGAATACCATTTTCTTGATCCAATATAAAATGTTACATGCTGACAAAGGATTACAGTAACGTGAAACAAACACTCCACTACATAATCTTCCAGAAGTCAACAGTACTGAAATCTTAAGCATCATGACTGCACACCAGGGTTTTATTCCAAAAGAGTTTTCCAGGGATATATCAAAAGAAGTCTAATCCTAGATTCAACTAATTTTTAGCAAGAAACCTCGGATCTGGATTAAACTACCATAAACACAGACCTTCAGCTTTCAATAAATTTCCACCTTGACAATGTATAATCAGATGTTTTGGGGATAACATGAAAATCAGTAAGATAGACATTATGAAAGTAGAGGTGCGTAAATTACAAAGAAACCTAAATAATGTCTACAAGTAGGGAGAACCTAATGAAACTCAATGGGGAAAAATTTTGAATAAGCCAGGAAATTAAAAACAATACATTGATGCCTTCCAACAAAGGTCCTACAGGGTATGAAAGCAAGCAAAGAAAGTATTAGAGATATGGGAGTCACCATAAATACTGCAAACTTTCACAAGGACAAAAGTCTGACGGTGAATATATTCAATGTGTTTACTAGAAGCAAAATAGACTTCTGCTCTGATGTATGGTTACCAGTTAAAGAGATGAAAGTAAATAAGCAAAAGTGAAGGTTGAATCATATGAACTTCCATGAGATATTGAAGGAGTTTGATCACCATATTTCACAACACAGTGTTATATGTAGGCTCACATCAGAGAACTATAGCTGCCACAACATGACAGACAGAAAAAGGTCAGAGCATGCCACAACCAGCAATGTAAGCAATGTTACTTCAAAGTCAATGTTCTGAATATCATATTCTTTGCTAATACAAAACTTCCTAAAACACAAGTGATCAGAAATTAACCAAACTAATAAGGCAAGAAAATGTTCATTCGTTTATGCTACGTATGTTGTCAAATACTGACAGATGTCCATCATGTATGTGGTAAATGCAGTTTGAAAACAGAGGTACTGAATGTAAGATCACAAAAAATATGAACCCATACTAACGTATAGAAGTTAGAGATACATTCCAAAACCTCAGCTGCCCCCTAACCAAATATACTTACATCAATTTAAAAATTCAAATGCTCACACTGGTATCGTAAAAGTTTATCATCATTATTCAAAGTACCAAAAAATGAAAATAATTCAGTGAGAATATATTATATATGATAGAATGAAAATAATTCATTGTGAATATATTTCACAAGCTTTTACAAAGTTAAATCATCATCACAGAAGAGCTTTCTGAGATAATGTTCTCGACTTCCACACATTCTTCAACGCTCCCAGCTCTTTCGCCCCCTCCTCCACCTTATGATTCACTTCCGCTTCCATGGTTCCATCCGATGCCAAATCCACTCTCAGATATCTAAAACACTTCACTTCCTCCAGTTTTTCTCCATTCAAACTTACCTCCCAATTGACTTGTCCCACTACCCTACTGTACCTAATAACCTTGCTCCTATTCACATTTACTCTTAACTTTCTTCTTTCACACACTTTACCAAACTCAGTCACCAGCTTCTGCAGTTTCTCACATGAATCAGCCACCAGCGCTGTATCATCAGCGAACAACAGCTGACTCACTTCCCAAGCTCTCTCATCCACAACAGACTGCATACTTGCCCCTCTTTCCAAAACTCTTGCATTCACCTCCCTAACAACCCCATCCATAAACAAATTAAACAACCATGAAGACATCATACACCCCTGCCGCAAACCTACATTCACTGAGAACCAATCACTTTCTTCTCTTCCTACACGTACACATGCCTTACATCCTCAATAAAAACTTTTCACTGCTTCTAACAACTTGCCTCCCACACCATATATTCCTAATACCTTGCACAAAGAATCTCTATCAACTCTATCATATGCCTTCTCCAGATCCATTAATGCTACATACAAATCCATTTGCTTTTCTAAGTATTTCTCACATACATTCTTCAAAGAAAACACCTGATCCACACATCCTCTACCACTTCTGAAACCACACTTCTCTTCCCCAATCAGATGCTATGTATATGCCTTCACCCTCTCAATCACTACCCTCCCATATAATTTCCTAGGAATACTCAACAAACTTATACTTCTGTAATTTGAGCACTCACTTTTATCCCCTTTGCCTTTGTACTAACACAGAAGCCTCAGCACTTTTAGTTGCTCTTTTACATCACTACTGCTCTCACAGTAAACCTAGCAAGTCCTGACACTTTTGATATAAGTTTCACTCTCTTTCAACTGACTTAGCACTTCCAGTATCGCATATAAATCCTCACATCTATATACATTATTGCTGTACATAATTCAGCAAAACTTTCAGTCATGAAGTATCCTCATAAAGAAAGAATAACATTTTTAAAAACATATTTCAAAACCTTTAAAAAAAAGTGAGATTATCATAGCTGGGGAAGTTATAAAAAGGAGGGAGTGGAGACTATAACCCAAGGATCTAGGCTTATCAACAGGTTACTGCATCATATTGCTGAATGTTCTCATCAAATATAACACCTTTTCCTTTTTCATCACTTGTTCTTTATCAATACTTTTGCTCTCTTGAGATGATTTAGGATGGTTTTCTTATCACTTCTTTTAACAGATAAAGGGCATTTATGCCAACTTCTTCAATCCATTAACAATAAATGCTGCTCTGTCATGGTGACACTAACTTCAATTTCTTAATATAGTACTTTCTTTATGTTCATCACTTGTTACTTTCAAAATCACTACCAAGACTATATCACTGATAACTGTGTACCTATCATCGATTTTGTCTATTTTCCTCAGTATCAATGCTATATTCTATTGTATATCATTAAATATGCATCCATGGCATCCCTCATTATGCATCAATGTATCTATCACTTTCATCACACTTAATGATGCAAATGCCTCAGCAGTGGCTTCTATTTTGCTTTTTACATAGCATGACTATTGTCCCAAATACTTTAGAAATATGGGCAAGTTTACCATGTTTTAAAATCAACACTTCTGATTATATATTTAAACTACTGAAGAGTAACTGGCTTGTGGCTTTTCTTTGTTGTCGAGTCCTTTACTCCATTCACAATAACCAGTGCCCTGTCACAGCACTACACATATAAAGTCCAATTATCTTTGATATAACACATTTTATGTTCTATTTGTTATTCATCCTTTTGTGACAATGTCAAGGAATATTGTGTACCGTACCTACCATGTCCATCTATCATTCTTGGCATTAACGCTACATGCTATCTCATTTTCAAACAATATTGCATAACATCCACCTGCAAAGCAACACATGGGCATGTGCAAACTGCACATGGTGAATTTCAGGAGCAAACAGAATACCCACAAAGAAGCAACATAAATGAAAGCCATATCAAGCATGGAAAACCTGTATGTGCAAAGTTCCTTATATTCATATTCAAATTTGTATCTACAGTTTCTCTGATATTCAGAGGTCTCCCCCTTTTTATAAAGATATCTATTGGTGAGCTTTAGCCAAATACTACAAAATAGCACCATATAGCACTGAAAAACTAATGAACTATACATTTTGAAGGGTTCTGATGCTGGTTAATGTGGTGATGATGTTGCCAAAACCCCTGGCTTTCTGAATACATCAGTGAGTAAATTCCTGAATATGGAGATAAAGCGAGGCAGTGTGCCACCAACATGACACCTTAAAGTACAACAAAGATCAATTATACCAGAGGTGAAGCTATGGAGAATATGAAGTAAATGTGGAGTGTCTGGATCCAAGACCAGAATCGCTATAGCATATATATATATATAGCATATATATATATATATATATATATATATATATATATATATATATATATATATATACATATATATATATATATATATATAGCATATATATATATATATATAGCATATATTCTATTCAAAAATTATAGTTTAAAGCTGGGGTTCTAATTCAAATCTATCTACATCTCTGACACCTGTTCCCTCTCGAATCCCCATCAAGGGGGTGGCCATGAAAAAAAGTCTCCACTTATGTTTGTTCCTACATGTCTTCCTCACACAGAACATTAATGCACTCTTCCCCCATTCCTCTCCCTCAAGCACTCTCCCACTCTATTTCCCTATGTCACAGGTGGTCTTCCTCTCAAGCCAACCCCTTTAATTGTACTATCATATGCTCGCCTTGTAAACTCTTCATTATGCATTCTTTTCACATACCCAAACCACCTTAATGTATTACGTTTCACCGACTCTAACACTCCACAATTCATTCCCTTTGCATTCACAGCCATACCCATCTCTCCTACACCCCATTCATTTCTTTCTTCATTCCATCTAATCATATGACATGCTCCTCTCAAATAACTCATTTCCAGAGCCTTGTTCTTGACCTCTGTGACTCATTCCATGTCCATGTTTCAGCTGCATAAGTCAAGGAAGTAAGGCCTATGCTGTCCCTTAATCCTTTCTTTACTTCCATACTTACACCTCTACCCTTTGCTATTCAATTAACAGACCAAATGACTCTTCTACCCTGCAACTGCTCTCTCCCTTATCTCTCCTCCCATATCACCAAATATTTCTATGTTAATCTAAATAACCGGATTGATAATGAGCTTGTATTGTGCTCCATGTTTCATGGTATCTTCTCCAAATTTTTCAGTCAAAATTAGTGTGAAAATTTCCCCGAGAAACAAACCCCTTTATCACCTGAACCCTATAGTAAAATGTGATTCATTATCCTGCGATTTTGCAAAATCGCAGGATAATGATGATGGGATACAGCAGAAATGTATAAGTCAACTGCTTGGAGAAGTTAGAGGAGTTTTTTCAATTGCTGGGTTTGGCTCAGTTGGGTGAAACATTTTTTAAAATCAACAGTCCTAAGAAAACCACATTCAAGTTCCCAAGCAGCCAAAATTTTCAATTTTCAATGTTACTGTCAACATACACACACACATTTCTCTAGCGCTAAAAACGTCTGCTAGAATATAAACCACTGCAACCCACTAATTTCTAATCCTCTTGTAAATAACTCGATTTATCAGTGTTTTTGGGTGGAAAATCAGTTTAGCCTGGGTGCAAGTACAAGATGAAACTGATACCAGTAAATTACTTACATAGTAAAAATTATTTAGACCAGAGCCACATGATATAAATGATTCTACAGAATCTAAAAATAGGTGAGTTACAGTGGGGAAGACTATGAAGATCATGGAAATTGTGGGGTTAATCAATATAAAGGTACGTGAAACACTTGTATAAATCAAAAGAACCTATGAAAACCTCACCTACCTTCCCCTAACAGCCAATACTTATTGGAAAAATAATAAACATTGTTTATACAATCTCAGGAACCCTTTTATGGGGTTCCTGCACCTTCAAGGCTGCACTCTAATCTGGAGCTGGGAAATGATGAGTCCTTTGAAGCAATCATATCTGTACTCCTTTTCATCCTTTGGCGATGATACATCTTCACCATAGTGCCTTTTCACTTGCAGGATACACCACTTGTAAGTGGAGTCCAAGTAGAACTGTACCAATATCAATGTAATGTGACTTGTTGCTAAGGTGTAATGCTCAAGTATGGGTGTGTATGATGTATTTCATGCGTAACATGGAAAACTAAGATCATTCTTAGCTGCTTGGGGAAGTTCACTGAGGTTTTCAGGGGCTCTATTGATTTCTGTGCATGTTTCACCATAATTCACATTAGCCACACATTCTCCTTGATCTTCTTAGCCCTCCCTATTCTCACTTATCTATTGCCATTGGGCAAATATAAAAATGCTCCAAATCACGCATCAGTAGTCTAAATCGCTTCTATTGTCCAGTTCCATTGAGAATTTCATAGTGGCAGGGCCAAAGTGATACTTTACAAATTTTCACATAATGACAAGTTCTGTTTTCATAGAATGGCATTTGACCTTGTTCATGCCTTAATAGCTCAAAATGTTTTTCACTCAATCCTTCCATCTCCAATTTGGTCCCCATGTTCTTCTTCTCTCTACTCCTCATACATATATCCTCTTTATCAACCTTTCCTTACTCATTCCCTCCACATGCCCAAACTATTTCAGCACACACTCTTCAACTCTCTCAACCATACTCTTTCTATTACCACACATCCTTCTTTCCCTTTCATTACTTACTTGATCAAACCACCTCACACCACATACTGTCCTCAAACATTTCATTGCCAATATATTCACCCTCCTCCGCACAGATCTATCTAAAGCCCATACCTTGCATCCATATACTAATATTATTGAGACTACTATTACTTCAAACATACCCATTTAAGCCCTCCCATATAACGTTCTCTCTTGCAACACATTCTTCAACACTCCCAGAATCTTTGCCCCCTTACCAACTCTATAACTCATTTCTGCTTCCATAGTTCCACTCACTGCCACGTCTACTCCCAAGTACTTAAAACTCTTCACTTCCTCCAACTGCTCTCCATTCAAACTCACCCCAACTAACCTGTCCCATGACCCTGCCAAACTTATCAACCTTGCTCTTTTTCACATTCATTATCAACTTACTCCTTTCACTCACTTTTCATAACTCAGTCAACAACTTCTCCAGTTTCTCACTAGAATTTGCCATCAGCGCTGTATCATCAGCAAACAGAGTTTCTGTTGATTCTAAAGTTAAAGTTTCCACTGCTATAATGGTAAAACTTAATTTCAAGGCACCACACATAATTTCTGGATTAGGAAAAATGCACATCAATGCCCTCCTTAACCATGGTATGATGATTTAGAAGTTGCATGTTTTGAAATACTAACTTTTATCCTATAATGATAATCAACTGATAATGAGAAGGGGGTAAGAAGCTCTAGGAAAATGTGGGTTATACAACTTGAGATACTAATGACACTCACAAAATCCCAACCAAATTCAACCAACTGCCAAGATTTAGATTTATTTCCAATGTTACGGTGGATGCATATTGAGGCATACTCATGATTTAAGAATCGCCCCAATGTATAGGAAAAAAAAAAAGACACAATGCCTAGCTATGCTGCCACCCATTCTCTGCAACAGTCACTCATTCCATATAGTCCCCACCATTGTTTCACAATGGCAAAAGTTAAGTTAACCTTTGCATTAAAAGTAGCTCTGGATATAAACTGACTTTCTGTAACATCAGTAAGTGTTTAGAGAATAAAACAACAATTGAAGAGCATGATCTCAAGCATAATATTTCATTGATCAACACTAAGTAGGTCAATATCAATGAGCATCATGGATATCGGGGAACAAGTGGGTTCAATTAATTCTTTTTCTTTCTTTTCTTTTAAACTATTCGCCATTTCCCGCGTTAGCGAGGTAGCATTAAGAACAGAGGACTGGGCCTTTGAGGGAATACCCTCACCTGGCCCAATTCTCTGTTCCTTCTTTTGGAAAATTAAAAAAAAAACGAGAGGGGAGGATTTCCAGCCTCCCGCTCCCTCCCCTTTTAGTTGCCTTCTACGACACGCAGGGAATACGTGGGAAGTATTCTTAATCCCCTATCCCCTATAGCATGTAATATATTTGTAGAAATTCAACAAAACCTAAGTAAGCCTTACACTAATCTCCATGGAACTCAAGGTTTATCTTGATGTTTTGCATCTAAACAAAATATATCAGTGACCCGTAACTGAGCATCATGCACATACCTACAAATATCAACAAAAGGACAAGACACTGGACAGCTAGTCGTGCCACCACCTACTTTCCCAACAAGCAGCCTTTCCATGCAATGCCCAGCAGCACATAAAATAAATTCACGCTCAATTATTTCTTCCATATATTTCAACTACTGTAATGGACTACCCAAAGTTTTCATATATCCTGATTATTTTTTGCACAACAGAGACTAAAATATTCTTCCACAACCTAAGATAAACCGAAATTGTTTACGAATGAAAATACAAGTGATACTTCATGGAACAATGCACATTTCGCATTTATCACTGTGCACAAAAAACATTTCACCTATGCGGCACTGGAGTCTGCCCTTATGTATTTCACCTGAATCTAAAAACAATTTCCGTGGAGCCCCTAACGTAAAAAAATTTACCATTGAAGTTTACAATTATCCGGTAGTTCTGTTATCAGACGTAGACCTCAATCTCTCATTGCAGTTTCTACATTTCCGGCATAAAATCAAATGCGCGTGAACTTTTTACCCAAAAATCTATAAAGAATACGGCAGCTCCTAAGAACCAATTATCCAATTTGCAAAAACCATAGTAAATTACACATTATCAAAAGAGAAACTATAAACATTTACCAATAAATGCATATCCTTAACACAACACACTTTAAAACTCAAGTTACCTCATTCTTAAGAGACAAAAGACTTTAAAAAAGCCTCTGCTGATTAATAAATAATCCTGAAGGGCGTGAGGTGGGTACAGGTGAGTGATGGAGTATCACCTGTGGCCTGCACCAGTCACTGCCAGGTCAACAACTGTCCTGGGCCACTGTCCTCAAGACGGCCTGGCCTCCACCACCACCCCCCGAGACCAGACACTACTACTTCACCCCCCAGTCACTGAGGCAATGTCACCACACCCAGCACCTACCCTTTATTCCCCCTCCCTCTCCTCCGCCTGCCCCTCCTTCAGCCCCGCTCCCTCCATCACCCCCAAACCCCCCCAGGAGTGCTAGCCACTAGGGGCTTCATTCCCCCACGTTCACGAGAGAGTCAGCTGACAATGGCGTCCCGACTTGATAACACCTTCATACTCTTGGCGGCTTCCCCTCCAGGCCTTCCCGGCCTCCTGACCTCTCCTCCGCCTCCTCATTCACCTCGAGGGCTCTACCGTAGACGTTAAATGGAGTCGTACGCACCTGACAAGGAAGGAAACAGATGACTTCACCAAGAGAACGCCACTTTACCCGTCGTAGGACAATGTTTACACCTTTTAAGTCCGGATCAAAGGGAACACTCGAGCGCTAAACCAATAGGAAGTCAGGTAATTTCTCTCTAGAGTTGTGATTGGATGTTATTCCTCTTCCCCGTACTGAGATGATGTCTTCTCGACAACCCTGCGAAATTTGTCAATGGGGAACTAAGAGAATACGGAAGGATAAATAAACAGTTAATTTAAATCATTCAGTTATTTTCATTGGTGTAGTATCTTATATATGAAATATATTCAATTTTATATAGAGTGGGTCTTCGTCTGAAGGTTTTAACCTGATGAAAGGATCCGTAACTATCCATCATTTAACTGTGTCACACCAGACCTCATTGTGAAATTTAGTTATTCTTGTAAACTTTCGTATCAATCTAATAATTTTCATGATTATTATTCATATTATTATCGTCATTCAATCCCTCGAACTATAAATAATCATTGTACGTTAAATAATGGTCCTCCATATAGTATGAAAAATCACCGGTGCACTGCCTCTTCTTTATATATATATATATATGTATCAATATGTCAAATCTAAATAATTATCGCAAAAAAGAGTAATCTTTAAATAATTATTAAATATTCTCTTTGAGTATTCAAGCCACAAGAACCAATCAAACTTTACAGTAGCGACATTTTGTTTTCCTCGAGTACAGTACCTGTTGTTGTTGTTGTTGTTGTTCTCTACTGTCAGGCTTGCGAAAGTCAATTCAACTAATAAACTCGTACATTAATTAATAAATTTATATGCAAATTCATTATAAGAGTAATCATTATTACTAAAAAAATATGACGCCAATCCATGTGGTGCTAGCATTCATTAAAACGCTGCAAAACATCAAATATTAATGGATATATATATAATGGAAAAGCTTTCAAAATGAAACCTTCCACAGCCATACAGGAAGAGGAAGTAAGGAATTAAGGATATGATGGCGACGGGTGGGAAAAAATGTGTGTTTCTGGGAGTTGGTGGGGGAGGGTTGGGTTGGCAACCCCCAAACCCACCAAATTACTACACCCATGCCAATTCCACCACGTTTTTGGCCTCGTCTATACCATTGCCAACTTTCCACCTCACGTGGAGTCGCATGTGGAGGGAGCCCGGGTAGAATGCGCATGAAATTGAAACCAATGACGACACTTTGGCAATGAGTGGATGGTTCTTTTTTCTAAAAGAAAAATAATTATGCCTAAATGAAATTTAAAAAAAAATGATGCCTAAATGAAATAAAAAAATATGCCTAAATGAAATGAAAAAAGATTATGCCTAAATGAAATAAAAAATTATCTCTAAATGAAATAAAAAATATGCCTAAATGAAATAAAAAAATTATGTCTAAATAAACTAAAAGAAATGCCTAAATGAAATAAAAAAATTATGCCTAAGTGAAATAAAAAAATTATGTCTAAATGAAATAAAAAAAATATGCCTAAATGAAATAAAAAAAATTATGCCTAAATGAAATGAAAAATATGCCTAAATGAAACAAAAAAATGCTTAAATGAAATAAAAAAAAATGTCTAAGTGAACTAAAAAAAATGCCTAAATGAAGTAAAAAAAAATTATGCCTAAATGAAATAAAAAAATTATGCCTAAATGAAATAACAGTATGGATGAAATTCATATATTTGCCTATTCGCATTAGGTACTATTAATGTCAGTTACAAGTGTCCTTGATGGCGTGGATGGCGTTATTGACCATGAATGCGCACGGGCCAGCGCGGGAAGCCCACTCGCATGCATGGGTTTCAAATCCTGGGTTTTGGCATCAGCCCACGACCAACCCAGGTGATCATCCATCCCCTCCCCGCCCAGGTTTGAAGCGATAATGGCCATAGTGCATACAGCTAACTGCAGGAGGATGATAATATTGCATTTAGCCATGGCGCACATGCATAGTGTCGTGGGACAAGCAGCCAAAAATATTGCGGTAGACATCTTGGCACATTTCATTAAGACCCACCCCCTCCCTTACCCGCCATTTTTTTTTCATGCTAGTGTAGTTACTACGCTAGTTTCTAAGGTGATTAGGCTAAGCTAAGTGCTTTTTTTTGATAGGCTAGGGAAGGTGGTTTGTAGAGCTAGGAGTTTATTAAGGAAGCTAGACTAAGCTAAGTCTTAATTAAGGCTAGGCTTAGTGCTATGCTAAGCTTGGTGCTTAACTATATTATGCTAAGCTTGGTGCTTAACTACACTAGGCTAGGCTTAGGTGCTATGCTAGGCTTGATGCTTTACTAACGAGGCTAGGTTTTAACTAGGCTAGGCTTAGGTGCTATGCTAAGCTTGGTGCTTAACTATATTATGCTAAGCTGGTGTTTTACTACACTAGGCTCGGTCTTAACTAGGCTAGGCTTAGGTGCTATGTTAGGCTTGGTGCTTAACTATATCATGCTAAGCTTGGTGCTTAACTACACTATGCTAAGCTTGGTGCTTAACTACACTATGCTAAGCTTGGTGCTTAACTACACTAGGCTAGGTTTTAACTAGGCTCGGAGATAACCCTCCCCCCCCTTTCCCCACACTAAACTAACCTATATAAACACGCTAAAGGTAAATTAACTAGTGTACGACTTAAGGTAAATTATTACCATATATATAATTCAAGAGAAAAAGGTCTGCTTAAAGGCCTGATAAATGGCTGCCCGTTTTCCTCAGTCACGTTCCCAAGATAATAAGATAAGAAAGTATCATGTGTAATCCAGTCTTGGCTTATCTATGTTCCCGCCATAGAAAGGTAAACATTGTTCATGGCTGCCAACATTACATTGTCCATGGCTGCCAACATTACATTTTGTGACAATTTTCTTTTTTTAAAAACTCAGATTCAACTTTTCCTCTATAATACATTTTTTTTTTTTTAACCGTTCGCTTATCTTTAAATATACCTAAGTTATTATTTCTTCCGTTGTTTGACAGAAAACCTTACCAATGTATGCTCAACATGACAGAGTTAAATTATCATCATTTCAATCTATGTTCCTTAAGTCATTACGTATTTGTAGTCTAAATTTTATTGATGATGAGTTTGTGAAGATATATTCTATTGGATCTAAGTTAAAGTACCCTGGATCTTTCTTTAATAAATCCCTTAAGTTAGCAAAGAAATCATTTTATCTCCCATTGACACCAAGGATCTTTTAGTTCTCCCTTTTGATAATTATTTTATTTTACTTCTCATGTTGCTTAAATCCTTTAATGAAAATGTTGCCTTCAGCAACAATAATACTATAAAGAATATCTTAATCAGAAACTCACCAGAAAATTCTGCTGGATGCATCTATAAAGTGCCATGTAGAAATTGTGATAAGTTTTATGTTGATCAGACTGGTAAGGATCTTTCTGTTAGACTTAGGCAACATAAATATAGTATAAGAACGGCACAAGAATCAAATGCCTTGTTTAATCACGTTAAAAACTATGATCATTGTATTGACTGGAGTAACGCAATCTCAGTTATTAACTCTAACTCCAGTACCACGAGAAATATCATTGAATCTTCTATTCTTAAATACACAAAGAATTATAATTTTAATATTAGTGATGGTCTACACAAATTAGATAACTTTACTGTTGAGAAAATTTGTAAACAATTCACCTTCTTGTCCACATAAGATGTTTATGATACGCTCGTTGTCTGTCTTGGAAAATCGCATGTATACCAAATGACGTCCTAGCTACGTCTCTTCGATGTATATCAACTGACCGTTATATTTCTCTCCTGTGTCTCCCCTGATGATGTGATTATTACACGAGAGTGCACTTGGGAACTCATGTATTTTCGGAGATTCGAACGAACTTTAGAATGCTGCAGGAAAGGATCATATAGTCTTTCACACACACCTATATATACAGTATCAACTGACTGTTATATTCCTCTCTTGTGTCTCCCCTTATGATGTGATTATTACACGAAAGTGCACTTGGGAACTTATGTATTTTCGGAGATTCGAACGAACTTTAGAATGCTGCAGGAAAGCATCATATAGTCTTTCACACACACCAATATATATATATATATATATATATATATATATATATATATATATATATATATATATATACAATGAGCGAAAAAAAAAATGCGTCAAGTAGCAAGAATATGCCAATCCTACAGACAATCAATTATTCACAATGGGGGGAAAGGGGTGAGGTAGGCGGGTGGGTTCAACGGCGTAAAACACCGTCCATGTTTTAAGTGGGGGGTTGTGGAGAGGAGGGGGGTGTGTGGAGGTCAGGATAGGTTATCAGTGATCAAGATAATAATGCTTAAGTCACGTGTTTCTGCGCCTTAGAGACGTCATTTGTCTGTGTGTGTGTGTGTGTGTGTGTGGGTTACTGGGCGGGGCCTGGTCGGAGGAGGGGGTGAGCATGGAAGGGGTAGGGAGACGACACCGCTCTGACCCAACACCACCCTCACCTCCCTCCTCTACCAGTTCGCACCAGTTCCCTCCACCCCTGGGGTTCCCTCCCTTCCTCCCTCCACCTAGCATATCAGTATCTTAATAAAAGGGGCACCGTAGAGGGTCTGTGTCGGGCAGACGGGAGCGAAGTTCGTCTTTTATCGGGCCACGGGGTCCGTCCATAGCTGACACACACACCAGGCGAGGCTAGCGACCTCTCCCTTCACTTCTCCTCCCTCCTCTCTGCGTCACGCCGACCAGCCAGTGTGTGCGTGTGTGTGTGTGACCTTGTAGGTGTCAATATCCCCTACCCTGTCACGTGTCACCTATTATACGACTATAATAAGAGAGAGAGAGAGAGAGAGAGAGAGAGAGAGAGAGAGAGAGAGAGAGAGAGAGAGAGAGAGAGAGAGGCGCGCGACGCTCCGCGCCAGCCCGCCCCCCAAAAAAAATTCGCTGTTGCAAAGCTTGAAGAGAGAGAGAGAGAGAGAGAGAGAGAGAGAGAGAGAGAGAGAGAGAGAGAGAGAGAGAGAGAGAGAGAGATCTGGGTTGCTGTGTGCCACACTCCCAGGGACAGAGTCCTCTTCCTCCTCTTCCTCTTCCTCTTCCTCCTCCTCCTCCCGAGACACCTCGTATGGCTGCTCCACCATACACACACCGTACTGTAAAAGCCGTGGAACATCCCCCTCATAACTAAAAGAGCCCCCCCTCATAATTAACAGAGCCCCCTCATAACTAACAGAGCCCCTCATAATTAACAGAGCCCCCTCGTAACTAACAGAGCCCCCTCATAACTAACAGAGCCCCCTCATAACTAACAGAGCCTCCTCATAACTAAAAGAGCCCCCTCATAACTAACAGAGCCCCCTCATAACTAACAGAGCCCCCTCATAACTAACAGAGCCCCCTCATAATTAACAGAGCCCCCCTCATAACTCAGAGAGCCTCCTCATAACTAACAGAGCCTCCTCATAACTAAAAGAGCCCCCCCTCATAACTCAGAGAGCCTCCTCATAACTAACAGAGCCCCCCCTCATAACTAACAGAGCCCCCTCATAATTAACAGAGCCCCTCATAATTAACAGAGCCCCCTCATAATTAACAGAGCCCCTCATAATTAACAGAGCCCCCTCATAATTAACAGAGCCCCTCATAATCAACAGAGCCCCCTCATAACTAACAGAGCCTTCTCATAACTAACAGAGCCCCCTCATAATTAACAGAGCCCCCTCATAATTAACAGAGCCCCCTCATAACTAACAGAGCCCCCCTCATAACTCAGAGAGCCTCCTCATAACTAACAGAGCCCCCCTCATAACTAACAGAGCCTTCTCATAACTAACAGAGCCCCTCATAATTTACAGAGCCCCTCATAATTAAAAGAGCCCCTTCATAACTCAGAGAACCTCCTCATAACTAACGGAGCCTTCTCATAACTAACAGAGCCCCCTCATAATTAACAGAGCCCCTCATAATTAACAGAGCCCCCTCATAATTAACAGAGCCCCTCATAATTAACAGAGCCCCCTCATAACTAACAGAGCCCCCTCATAATTAACAGAGCCACCTCATAATTAACAGAGCCCCCCTCATAATTAACAGAGCCCCCTCATAATTAACAGAGCCCCCTCATAATTAACAGAGCCCCTCATAATTAACAGAGCCCCCTCATAACTAACAGAGCCCCCTCATAATTAACAGAGCCCCCCCTCATAACTCAGAGAGCCTCCTCATAACTAACAGAGCCTCCTCATACCTAACAGAGCCCCTCATAACTAACAGAGCCCCCCACATACTCCAAACGGATTTAAAAACGGACATACAAGGGTTACAACGCACTCCACCGAGGTTAGAAACCAGCCTCGTCACCCACTCGTGGGCCAATCAGACCCTGCTGTTGTCTCGTCACCCACTCGTGGGCCAATCAGGGCCTCCTGTTGTCTCGTCTTTCGCATGTCAACTACAAGACCTCCTGTGACAACCTGGTTACCTCCTCCCTACACACTTGGAGCCTCAGTCACGTAAGGGTTCAGTGGGAAATGAAGTAGCAAGCGAGGATGATACATAGCCCAACACTGCGCAAGGCAAAAGGAATATATATATATATATATATCTATATATATATATATATATATATATATATATATATATATATATATATATATATATATATAGGAAAGGATCACAATGGAGAGCGTGATCATGTATATTCCTATGAGTCCAAGGGAGGAAATGAAACACGATAAGTTCCCAAGTGCACATTCGTGTAATCATCACATCATCAGGGGAGACACAAGAGAGAAATATAACAGTCAGTTGATATACAAAGAAGAGATGTCGCTGTGACGCCATTTGGTAAACAAATGACTGTCCGAATGTAGGTCGGGTGCGTCCACAACAGACAAGCGTATCATAAACTTATTATGTGGACAAGAAGGGGAACTATTAACAAAATCTATCAACAATAAAGCTATCTAATTTGTATAGACCTTCACTATTATTAAGGTTATAGTTCTTTGTGTATTTGATAATAGAAGATTCAATGATATTTCTCGTGGTACTGGAGTTAGAGTTAATAACTGAGATTGCGTTACTCCAGTCAATACAATGATCATAGTTTTTTAACGTGATTAAACAAGGCATTTGATTCTTGTCCCGTTCTTATACTATATTTATGTTGCTTAAGTCCAACAGAAATATCCTTACCAGTCTGACCAACATAAAATGTATCACAATTTCTACATGGCACTTCATAGATGCATCCAGCAGAACTTTCTGGTGACGTCCTGATTAAGATATTCTTTATTGTATAATTGTTGCTGAAGGCAACATTTACATTAAGGGATTTAAGCAACATGGGAAGTGAACTAGAATTATTATTAAAAGGAAGAACTAAAAGGTTACTGGCGTCAAGGTGAGGTTTGGGTTCAACTCTATAAACAATGATTTATTTGCGCACTTAAAGGGATTTATCAATGAAAGATCTAGGGTACTTTAACTTGGATCCAATAGAATATATCTTCACAAACTCATCATCAATAAACTCTGGACTGCAAATACGTAATGCCCTAAGGAACATAGATTGAAATGATAATTTAACTCAGTCATGTTTAGCTGAGTAATAATGGATATATAAGCAAACATTGGTAGGGTTTTCTGTATATGCTAAACTTAAACTTGTTTCCATCCCTATGGATCATGCAATCTAAAAATGGTAACATACCATTATTTCCATTTTCTACAGTAAATTTGATGTAAGGTACTAAATTTTTAAGGGGAGAAATGTTTGTAAATTTTCATTTGTTGGCCAAACACAAAGAACATCATCTATATATATATATATATATATATATATATATATATTATATATATATATATATATATATATATATATATTTTTTTTTTTTTTTTTTTATACTTTGTCGCTGTCTCCCGCGTTTGCGAGGTAGCGCAAGGAAACAGACGAAAGAAATGGCCCAACCCACCCCCATACACATGTATATACACACGTCCACACACGCAAATATACATACCTACACAGCTTTCCATGGTTTACCCCGGACGCTTCACATGCCTTGATTCAATCCACTGACAGCACGTCAACCCCTGTATACCACATCGCTCCAATTCACTCTATTCCTTGCCCTCCTTTCACCCTCCTGCATGTTCAGGCCCCGATCACACAAAATCCTTTTCACTCCATCTTTCCACCTCCAATTTGGTCTCCCTCTTCTCCTCGTTCCCTCCACCTCCGACACATATATCCTCTTGGTCAATCTTTCCTCACTCATTCTCTCCATGTGCCCAAACCATTTCAAAACACCCTCTTCTGCTCTCTCAACCACGCTCTTTTTATTTCCACACATCTCTCTTACCCTTACGTTACTTACTCGATCAAACCACCTCACACCACACATTGTCCTCAAACATCTCATTTCCAGCACATCCATCCTCCTGCGCACAACTCTATCCATAGCCCACGCCTCGCAACCATACAACATTGTTGGAACTACTATTCCTTCAAACATACCCATTTTTGCTTTCCGGGATAATGTTCTCGACTTCCACACATTTTTCAAGGCTCCCAAAATTTTCGCCCCCTCCCCCACCCTATGATCCACTTCCGCTTCCATGGTTCCATCCGCTGACAGATCCACTCCCAGATATCTATATATATATATATATATATATATATATATATATATATATATATATATATATACGCTTTATGTTTTGGACAATCGCATGTTTACCAAATGGCGTCCTAGCTTCGCCTCTTTGATGTATATCAACTGACTTATATTTCTCTCTTGTGTCTCCCCTGATGATGTGATTATTACAGGAAGGTGCACTTGGGAACTTTTTGTGTTTCATTTTCCCCGTGGACTCATAGGAATATATATATATATATATATATATATATATATATATATATATATATATATATATATATATATATATATATATATATATATATATATATATATATATATATTTTCAATCCACTAATTACTTTCAATCTGAAGACACTTTACATGCTCGAATGGTGTTAACTTTTTATCCTGTTTCTTAAGTAATCTAAAGTAACTGAAGTGATTACATCAACACCATTCAAATCCTTTTTGATCATTGCAAATCATCTCACATCAATCAAATTAATTCAAGGTCATGAGAATAATCGAAGGCCATTCTAATAGCATTTCTTTTCCGCCTTAGATAATTCATCCCTATTCGTCCACCACCCCATTCGTCCAACACCCTATTCGTCCACCACCCCATTCGTCCACCAACCCCATTCGTCCACCAACCCCATTCGTCCACCACCTCATTCGTCCACCACCCTATTCGTCCACCACCTCATTCGTCCACCAACCCTCATTCGTCCACCATCCCATTCGTCCACCACCTCATTCGTCCACCAACCCCATTTGTCCACCACGCCATTCGTCCACCACCTCATTCGTCCACCACCCCATTCGTCCACCAGCCCCATTCGTCCACCACACCATTCGTCCACCTTATTCGTCCACCGCCCCATTCGTCCACCACCCCATTCGTCCACCACCTCATTCGTCCACCACCCCATTCGTCCACCACACCATTCGTCTACCAATCCCATTCGTCCACTGCCTCATTCGTCCACCACCCCATTCGTCCACCGCCCGATTCGTTCACCACCCCATTCGTCCACCAACCCATTCGTCCACCACCCTATTCGTCCACCACCACATTCGTCCACCAACCCCATTCGTCCACCACACCATTCGTCCACCATCCCATCCGTCCACCACCTTATTCATCCACCACCCTATTCGTCCACCAACCCCGGTCGTCCACCACCCTATTCGTCCACCATCTCATTCGTCCAACACCCCATTCGTCCACCACCCCATTCGTCCACCAACCCCATTCGTCCACCAACCCCATTCGTCCACCACGTCACCAGGTCCCTGCTTGATTCCAGGTCACGCCCTCTGGGCTCGTCACCCCCCACCCCTCCACCCACCTGCCCTCGACGGCCTAGCTGTTCTTCACCCTCTACGTCATCAACCGAAAACACACCCCCAACCCCCCCAACCCCCATTTTAGGGGGGGTAGTTCAACGCCCCCGGAGTCCACAGCTGACCCAGAGGGCTGCAAATAAACCCCCCCCCCCTTCTCCCCCACAGCTGTTGCTATGTACAGGGGTAAAAAAAAAGAAAAAAAAAAGAATAAAAAATTGAATAAATACCTGAGGGCGAGCCAAACACCCCCCCAACCTCTCCCCTCTCCACCACCCCTCCACACCCCTCCACTCCACCCCTCCACTCCACCCCTCCACCACACTCGCGCTATATAGACGCCATCCATACATTGGACTAACCCCACAGTGGCGCTGGCCTGCTATCCCCCCTACACCAACACACACCCCCACACAACCCCCCCACACCATACTACTACTACTACTACTACTACTTCTACTACTACTACTACCACTACTACTACTACTACTACCCTACCCCCCCCCAGGGGCCTCCCAACCCCCCCCCACCTACCTGCCTGTCCTCTACCCTGGGGTCAATATCCGGGGGTGTTTCTCTCTCTCTCTCTCTCTCTCTCTCTCTCTCTCTCTCTCTCTCTCTCTCTCTCTCTCTCTCTCTCTCTCTCTCTCTCTCTCTCTCACCCAGGGAGGGGAAGTCAAATTGGCCAGTCCCACCACATTCTCCCCTCTCTCTCCTCTCCCCTCCTCTCTCCCCCTCGTCCTTCCGCATCCACCTCGGTCTCGCCCAACTGGCCCACCTCCCTGGCCTCGCCCCACTTCCCCTGGCCTCGCCCTACCAGCTACAGCTCCCCCTGGACTCTGGGGGGGGGGCCCTTTTCTCCTCCCCCCCCTCCCGTCCCCTCTAACTGACACTCGCCTAAGAAAATGTATCGACGGCAGACGACGACTCTCTCTCTCTCTCTCTCTCTCTCTCTCTCTCTCTCTCTCTCTCTCTCTCTCTCTCTCTCTCTCTCTCTATCTATCTATCTATCTATCTGTCTATCTGTCTATCTATCAGTATCCCACACGGCCATTTCCTCTCACGGTTGTGACGCCTAGGTTATGTTGAGCCGGAGGGAGAGGTGGTTGGTTGGTGCGGTGTTGAGCCGGAGGGAGAGGTGGGTGGTTGGTGCGGTGTTGTTGAGCCGGAGGGAGAGGTGGGTGGTTGGTGCGGTGTTGTTGAGCCGGAGGGAGAGGTGGTTGGTGTGGTGTTGAGCCGGAGGGAGAGGTGGGTGGTGTGGTGTTGAGCCGGAGGGAGAGGTGGGTGGTGGGTGCGGTGTTGAGCCGGAGGGAGAGGTGGGTGGTTGGTGCTTCACCTGGTCTCCTAGCCTGCTTCTCCCGGATCATGACGCTAGGTTTTACTAGCTCCCTGCCTCTGCTGGATCTCCCCAGCTCCTCTCCCTTCTCCCCAGCATCACCCCCACCTCCCCAGCTCCTCTCCCCTCTCCCCAGCATCACCCCCACCTCCCCAGCTCCTCTCCCCTCTCCCCAGCATCACCCCCACCTCCCCAGCTCCTCTCCCCTCTCCCCAGCATCACCCCACCTCCCCAGCTCCTCTCCCCTCTCCCCAGCATCACCCCCACCTCCCCAGCTCCTCTCCCCTCTCCCCAGCATCACCCCCACCTCCCCAGCTCCTCTCCCCTCTCCCCAGCATCACACCGACCTCCCCAGCTCCTCTCCCCTCTCCCCAGCATCACCCCCACCTCCCCAGCTCCTCTCCCCCTTCCCCAGCATCACCCCCGACCTCTTCGACCCTTACTATACCTCCCCAAGTTCCTGGGTCACACATTACCTCCCCTAGCCTGGCTTTACCTCCCCAGCCTCGCCTTACCTCCCCAGCCTCGCCTTATCTCCCCAAGGTCTCCAACATCGCCCCATCTCCCCTGATCCTCCCCAGCTTCACCTCATCCACCTGGCCCCAGCACCCCAGCCTTACCTCCCCACCTAGCCCCAGCTCCCCAGCCTTACCTCCCCATCTAGCCCCAGCTCCCCGGCTTACCTCCCCACCTAGCCCCAGCTCCCTAGCCTTACCTCCCCACCTAGCCCCAGCTCCCCAGCCTTACCTCCCCACCTAGCCCCAGCTCCCCAGCCTCACCTCCCCACCTAGCCCCAGCTCCCTAGACTTACCTCCCCACCTAGCCCCAGCTCCCTAGCCTTACCTCCCCACCTAGCACCAGCTCCCTAGCCTTACCTCCCCACCTAGCCCCAGCTCCCTAACCTTACCTCCCCACCTAGCCCCAGCTCCCTAGCCTTACCTCCCCACCTAGCCCCAGCTCCCTAGCCTTACCTCCCCACCTAGCCCCAGCACCCCAGCCTTACCTCCCCACCTAGCACCAGCTCCCTAGCCTTACCTCCCCACCTAGCCCCAGCTCCCCAGCCTCACCTCCCCACCTAGCCTCAGCTCCCCAGCCTTACCTCCCCACCTAGCTCCAGCTCCCCAGCCTCACCTCCCCACCTAGCCCCAGCTCCCCAGCCTCACCTTCCCACCTAACCCCACCCAGCACCCCAGCCTTACCTCCCCACCTAGCCCCAGCTCCCCAGCCTTACCTCCCCAGCTCCCCAGCCTTACCTCCCCAGCTCCCCACTCCCTCCCTCTCCCCACGTGTCAGACACAGTCATGGCAACAGTATGTATAAGTGTAACCCACCACTGACATCTCTCATGACCTTGGCAACGCTGCTCGACACCCCCTCGGCCAAGCACTCAGCCTAGCCCCATGCACTCAGCCTGACCCCATGCACTCAGCCTGACACCATGCACTCAGCCTGACACCATGCACTCAGCCTGACACCATGCACTCAGCCTAGCCCCATGCACTCAGCCTGACGCCATGCACTCAGCCTGAAACCATGCACTCAGCCTGACACCATGCACTCAGCCTGACGCCATGCACTCAGCCTGACACCATGCACTCAGCCAGACACCATGCACTCAGCCTAGCCCCATGCACTCAGCCTGACGCCATGCACTCAGCCTGACACCATGCACTCAGCCTGACACCATGCACTCAGCCTGACGCCATGCACTCAGCCTGACGCCATGCACTCAGCCTAGCCCCATGCACTCAGCCTGACGCCATGCACTCAGCCTGACGCCATGCACTCAGCCTGACACCATACACTCAGCCTGACACCAAGCACTCAGCCTAGCCCCATGCACTCAGCCTGACGACCATGCACTCAGCCTGACACCATGCACTCAGCCTGACACTACGCACTCAGCCTGACGCCATGCACTCAGCCTGACACCATGCACTCAGCCTGACATCATGCACTCAGCCTGACACCACGCACTCAGCCTGACGCCATGCACTGAGCCTGGCCCCATGCACTCAGCCTGACACCATGCACTCAGCCTGACACCACGCACTCAGCCTGACATCATGCACTCAGCCTAGCCCCATGCACTCAGCCTGACACCATGCACTCAGCCTGACATCATGCACTCAGCTTAGCCCCATGCACTCAGCCTGACACCATGCACTCAGCCTGACATCATGCACTCAGCCTGACAACATGCACTCAGCCTGACACTACGCACTCAGCCTGACGCCATGCACTCAGCCTGACACCTTGCACTCAGCCTGACATCAAGCACTCAGCCTAGCCCCATGCACTCAGCCTGACACTACGCACTCAGCCTGACACCATGCACTCACCCTGACACCATGCACTCAGCCTAGCCCCATGCACTCAGCCTGACGCCATCCACTCAGCCTAGCCCCATGCACTCAGCCTAGCCCCATGCACTCAGCCTGACACCATGCACTAGATAATCATGATACCCTCAAAATCTCAAAGTGTTAACCTCATGACCAGCACAGACGTGTGTGTGTGTGTGTGTGTATGTGTGTGTGTGTGTGTGTGTGTGTGTGTGTGTGTGTGTGTGTGTGTGTGTGTGTGTGTGTGTGTGTGTGTGTGTGTGTGTGCATGAGGCAGCCCACATCAGTAATGAGACCAAGGTCTCGAGCACCCCGCGCCCCTTACAAGATACCCACGCATGCACGCACGCATGACGGCCACGCATCATCTCTGGGGGGGGGTCATGCAACACCCCCCCTAGAGAACATTTCCCCAGACCCTTGGGGTGGGGGGGTGGGGGGGAGAGGGGGGTGTACATGTCACTGGGTCACCACGTGTGGTCTGGTCGGCGAAGCTGGACTGGCCTTACCCCTGCTCCGCCATGCACCATACACTGGGTCATGCAGTATACACTGGGTCATGTACTATACACTAGGTCATGCACTACACACACTGGGTCATGCACTACACACTGTGTCATGCAGTACACACTAGGTCATGTACTATACACTAGGTCATGCACTACACACACTGGGTCATGCACTACACACTGTGTCATGCAGTACACACTAGGTCATGTACTATGCACTAGGTCATGCACTACACACACTGGGTCATGCACTACACACTGGGTCATGCAGTACACACTGGGTCATGCACTATACACTAGGTCATGCACTACACACACTGGGTCATGCACCATACACTGGGTCATGCAGTACACACTGGGTCATGTACTATACACTAGGTCATGCACTACACACACTGGGTCATGCACTACACACTGTGTCATGCAGTACACACTAGGTCATGCACTATACACTAGGTCATGCACTACACACACTGGGTCATGCACTATACACTGGGTCATGCAGTACACACTAGGTCATGCACTATACACTACGTCATGCACTACACACACTGGGTCATGCACTACACACTGTGTCATGCAGTACACACTAGGTCATGCACTATACACTAGGTCATGCACTACACACACTGGGTCATGCACTATACACTGGGTCATGCAGTACACACTAGGTCATGCACTATACACTAGGTCATGCACTACACACACTGAGTCATGCACTACACACTGTGTCATGCAGTACACACTAGGTCATGCACTATACACTAGGTCATGCACTACACACACTGGGTCATGCACTATACACTGGGTCATGCAGTACACACTAGGTCATGCACTATACACTAGGTCATGCACTACACACACACTGGGTCATGCACTATACACTGGGTCATGCACTATACACTGGGTCATGCACTACACACACTGGGTCATGCACTACACACACTGGGTCATGCACTACACACTGGGTCATACACCACACACACTGGGTCATGCACTACACACACACTGGGTCATGCAGTACACACACACTGGGTCATGCAGTACATACATAGCAATGAAGAACAAGTGGTGTGAGTTACGTGTTGCGTTCATGCGTCATCTATATATATATATATATATATATATATATATATATATATATATATATATATATATATATATATATATATATATACCCTCTACCTAGCTACCAACGAGAGAGAGAGAGAGAGAGAGAGAGAGAGAGAGAGAGAGAGAGAGAGAGAGAGAGAGAGAGAGAGAGAGAGGCCTGTCACGGACCCGGGTGTACACTACACAGACTCGGGCCACGTATTCTCGGACCCTCCCTCGTTATCAGTGGGGGAAATACCGGACCTCCGGAGGTCTGTTGACTCGGACCTGTTTGTTCCTCTGTTGCCTCCACCCGTTGCATGGTGGGCCACTCTGCTCCTGAGTGCATGGTGGGCCACTCTGCTCCTGAGTGCATGGTGGGCTACTCAGCTCCTGAGTGCATGGTGGGCCACTCTGCTCCTGAGTGCAGGGTGGGCCACTCAGCTCCTAAGTGCATGGCGGGCCACTCAGCTCCTGAGTGCATGGTAGGCCACTCAGCTCCTGAGTGCCTGGTGGGCCACTCTGCTCCTGAGTGCATGGTGGGCCACTCTGCTCCTGAGTGCATGGTGGGCCACTCTGCTCCTGAGTGCATGGTGGGCCACTCTGCTCCTGAGTGCATGGTGGGCCACTCTGCTCCTGAGTGCATGGTGGGCCACTCTGCTCCTGAGTGCATGGTAGGCCACTCTGCTCCTGAGTGCATGGTGGGCCACTCTGCTCCTGAGTGCATGGTGGGCCACTCTGCTCCTGAGTGCATGGTGGGCCACTCTGCTCCTGAGTGCATGGTGGGCCACTCTGCTCCTGAGTGCATGGTAGGCCACTCTGCTCCTGAGTGCATGGCGGGCCACTCAGCTCCTGAGTGCATGGCGGGCCACTCTGCTCCTGAGTGCATGGTGGGCCACTTAGCTCCTGAGTGCATGGTGGGCCACTCTGCTCCTGAGTGCATGGTGGGCCACTCTGCTCCTGAGTGCATGGCGGGCCACTCTGCTCCTGAGTGCATGGTGGGCCACTCTGCTCCTGAATGCATGGTGGGCCACTTAGCTCCTGAGTGCATGGTGGGCCACTCTGCTCCTAAGTGCATGGTGGGCCACTCTGCTCCTGAGTGCATGGTGGGCCACTTAGCTCCTGAGTGCATGGTGGGCCACTCTGCTCCTGAGTGCATGGTGGGCCACTCTGCTCCTGAGTGCATGGTGGGCCACTCACCCCCTGAGTGCATGGTGGACCATTCAGCTCCTGAGTGCATAGTGGGCCACTCAGTTCCTGAGTGCATATGCGGTGGGCCACTTAGGTCCTGAGTGCATGGCGGGCCAGTCAGCTCCTGAGTGCATGGTGGGCCACTCAGGTCCTGAGTGCATGGCGGGCCACTCAGCTCCTGAGTGCATGGTGGACCATTCAGCTCCTGAGTGCATAGTGGGCCACTCAGTTCCTGAGTGCATATGCGGTGGGCCACTCAGCTCCTGAGTGCATGGTGGACCATTCAGCTCCTGAGTGCATGGTGGACCACTCAGCTCGTGAGTGCATGGTGGGCCACTCAGCTTGTGAGTACATGGTGGGCCATTCAGCTCGTGAGTGCATGGTGTGCCACTCAGCTCGTGAGTGCATAATGAGTCACTCAGCTCCTGAGTGCATGGTGGGCCACTCAGCTCGTGAGTGCATAATGAGTCACTCAGCTCCTGAGTGCATGGTGGGCCACTCAGGTCGTGAGGACATCCCAACACTCAGAAGCTCGGGATTCGAAGGAGTGGAGAGAGAGAGAGAGAGAGAGAGAGAGAGAGAGAGAGAGAGAGAGAGAGAGAGAGAGAGAGAGAGAGAGAGAGAGAGAGGGGGGGGAGGAGGTTGAGAGGGGGGGGGACAAATGAACCAATGAGAGGGGACCCCCTGACGACACGAGGGGAAGGCATTCGCCTGGCAGGGGGCCCAGTGCTTGAGGGGAAGGGGGGAGGGGTGAGGGGAGAGAGGGGGGAGGTTGACGTGCGGTGCCCAGCGTACCACACCCACGCCAACACCGTGGCTAGGTGTTGGCGTGGACCTAGCCACATACTGTGGCTAGGTCCATCCCCTCACCCCTAGCACATACTGTGGCTAGGTCCATCCCCTCACCCCTAGCACATACTGTGGCTAGGTCCATCCCCTCACCCCTAGCACATACTGTGGCTAGGTCCATCCCCTCACCCCTAGCACATACTGTGGCTAGGTCCATCCCCTCACCCTAGCTTCTGTGGGTAGGTCCATCCCCTCACCCTAGCTTCTGTGGGTAGGTCCATCCCCTCACCCTAGCTTCTGTGGGTAGGTCCATCCCCTCACCCTAGCACATACTGTGGCTAGGTCCATCCCCTAACCCTAGCACATACCGTGGCTAGGTCCATCCCCTCACCCCTAGCACATACTGTGGCTAGGTCCATCCCTTCACCCTAGCACATACTGTGGCTAGGTTCATCCCCTCACCCTAGCACATACTGTGGCTAGGTCCATCCCCTCACCCTAGCTTCTGTGGGTAGGTCCATCCCCTCACCCTAGCTTCTGTGGGTAGGTTCATCCCCTCACCCTAGCACATACTGTGGCTAAGTCCATCCCCTCACCCTAGCACATATTGTGGCTAGGTCCATCCCCTAACCCTAGCACATACCGTGGCTAGGTCCATCCCCTCACCCTAGCACATACCGTGGCTAGGTACATCCCCTCATCCTAGCTATTGTGGCTAGGTCCATCCCCTCACCCTAGCATATACCGTGGCTAGGTCCATCCCCTCACCCTAGCACATACTGTGGCTAGGTACATCCCCTCACCCTAGCACATACTGTGGCTAGGTACATCCCCTCACCCTAGCTACTGTGGCTAGGTACATCCCCTCACTCCAGCTACTGTGGCTAGGTACATCCCCTCACCCCAGCTACTATGGCTAGGTACATCCCCTCACCCGTTACTGTGGCTAGGTACATCCCCTCACCCTAGCTACTGTGGCTAGGTACATCCCCTCACCCCAGCTACTGTGGATAGGTACATCCCCTCACTCCAGCTACTGTGGCTAGGTACAACCCCTCATCCCAGCTACTGTAGCTAGGCACATCCCCTCATCCCAGCTACTGTGGCTAGGTACATTCCCTCACCCCAGCTACTGTGGCTAGGTACAACCCCTCACCCCAGCTACTGTAGCTAGGTACATCCCCTCATCCCAGCTACTGTGGCTAGGTACATCCCCTCAGCCCAGCTACTGCAGCTAGGTACATCCCCTCATCCCAGCTACTGTAGCTAGGTACATCCCCTCACTCCAGCTACTGTGGCTAGGTACATCCCTTCACCCCAGCTACTGTAGCTAGGTACATCCCCTCACCCGTTACTGTAGCTAGGTACATCCCCTCACCCTATCTACTGTAGCTAGGCACATCCCCTCATCCCAGCTACTGCAGCTAGGCACATCCCCTCATCCCATCTACTGTGACTAGGTACATCCCTTCACCCCAGCTACTGTAGCTAGGTACATCCCCTCACCCCAGTTACTGTAGCTAGGTACATCCCCTCACCCTATCTACTGTAGCTAGGCACATCCCCTCATCCCAGCTACTGTAGCTAGGTACATCCCCTCATCCCAGCTACTGTGACTAGGTACATCCCCTCACCCCAGCTACTGTAGCTAGGTGCATCCCCTCATCCCAGCTACTGTGACTAGGTACATCCCCTCATCCCAGCTACTGTAGCTAGGTACATCCCCTCATTCTAGCTATCACAACAGACGAAACCATTTTAACGATACACCACACACATGGCAGCTGGCACCATCACTATAGCCATCTGACAGGTGGTTTTAAGCCCTTCCCTCCCCCCTCCCTCCTTGCCCCCCAGCTGGTACCACCTGCCAAGTGGTCTAGACAGGTGGCTGGGCCACCGCGTACCACACAGGCCCGTGAAGCCTTTGAACCAGGGAGGGTTATGAAGCCATTACCCGTTGGATATCTCGAACCACTTAACCCGGGGTTCGAAGCACGTACCATTGTCCCACAAAGCCCGTCGTTTACGGTAAGATGAAGCGATGAATCCATTCCCCAGCGAAGCATCGAATCGCTCTTTTCCCTTCCAGCGAAGCATCGAATCGCTCTTTTCCCTTCCAGCGAAGCATCGAATCGCTCTTTTCCCTTCCAGCGAAGCATCGAATCGCTCTTTCCCTTCCAGCGGAGCTTCGAATCATCTCTTTTCCAGCGAAGGCCTCGATTCACTTTTCCGGGCGAAGCTTCGAATCACTCATCGGGACGATAATCCAGCCATGGGTTCGTCACAGGGAGGGCGACCTCCCGCCTAAGAGGCCTTAGAGACACTGTCCAGCCAAGTCTCGGATGTGCTGAGATTCGAATTCCCCCTGCGCTCCGAAAATGGCTTCGAATGAGAAGCTCACGCATTCCAAGGCGGGTTTCTGAGGTGACTGGGGGTATATATAAATAAAAAACTTATGTCCTCAAGTGTGTATTTATATTCATAAATGTTTATTATCCACACTATATATATGGTGAGCTGAGTAGGGGGGTGTGATGGAGGGGGTGGGTTTGTTTCAGTATCTCACGAAATCGAAACACGACTCACATCCAAGCCAGCCAGCGTCGTCCCAGCGCACCGTCAAGTCTTCGGTCTTCTCACAGTCAGCGAACAGCCAGCCTGGCGCACCGTCAAGTCTTCGGTCTTCTCAAAGAAGACACACACACACAAACACACACACACACACATATATATATATATATATATATATATATATATATATATATATATATATATATATATATATATATATATATAACCCAATGCAAGTTGAAGATGGTGTAATGAGAGCCTGGAGTAAGGTCGGCCATCTAGCGGAAGCCGTATTAACGTCACTTCAAGAAACACCACCATCACCAGAAACCCCTGAGATGACCGTGTGGTAACCCGGTGTGACACACACACACACACACACACACACACACACACACCGACTGATCTACACACACATCCTCAACCAACACCCACATGAATGAGATGCAGTTACGTGCATATGAGGCATTTATAACAGAACTACTAAGTCATTCCATTTATGTCATAGCAATATGACATAATCATTTTACAAAATTGATTAGTTTATGAACGCTCGTTGTTTGTTTTGGACAATTATATATTTACCAAATGGCGTCCTAGCTATGTCTCTTCGATGTATATCAACTAACTTATATTTCTCTCTTGTGTCTCCCTTGATGATGTGATTATTACACGAAAGTGCACTTGAGAACTTATCGTGTTCCATTTTCCCCGTGGACTCATAGGAATATCTTAACGTGCAAAATTGTGATCCTTATATATATATATATATATATATATATATATATATATATATATATATATATATATATATATATATATATATATATATATATATAAACAGCCATATTCGTGCAAAGTATGCAGACATGCACAATCTATTATTATGGGTCATGAGACCGAACCCCATGTGTGTACGACTGACGATGGCGACCCAGCGCTCATGTTTCTTGGCAAACACTCTTGCTGGCGGATGAGATTATGAGAGTCTTAGAAATATGTCATTAGACATAGAAACCTCTCTCTCTCTCTCTCTCTCTCTCTATCTATCTATCTATCTATCTATCTATCTATCTATCTATCTATCAATCTGAGAGTGAAGAGGGACTTAGAAGTCTCATTGAAAGCGAAAACGAGAAAGCACTGAAACCATTTTAAGAAGCGAGACCAGATCTAGATAGCGTTCAAACCCGTCTTGGTGCTTTGTGTGAGTCCAGAGTAAACAAACGTTGTTTGACATTTCTCAACAGACAAAGACCAAAAAAAAAAAAAGGGGGAGGAGGGGGAATGTGAGGAGGAGGAGGAGGAGGAAGAGAAGGAGTTGGTACGTCACATGCGTGGAAAAAACCTCGAAGAAAAAAAAATAAATTAAAAGAAAAAAACTACTGAAGACATGGGGGCTCGAAGACATTGGGGTGGGGGAGGAGGGGAGCTGATGCAACACTAGGCTAAGGTCGCATCACACTTGAGAGCTTCGGGAACTTCACTAAGGGAGAGAGAGAGAGAGAGAGAGAGAGAGAGAGAGAGAGAGAGAGAGTGTGTCCCACAGATAATATTCCCCTTCCCCGGGTCAACCAACACGGTGAAGGTCAGAAATGGGTGATGACATAATGGGTTTCTTCTCCTCTCTCTCTCTCTCTCTCTCTCTCTCTCTCTCTCTCTCTCTCTCTCTCTCTCTCTCTCTCTCTCTCTCAGATACACCTGATCATCCCAAGTGCACTTTCGTGTAATAATCACATCATCAGGGGAGACACAAGAGAGAAATATAACAGTCAGCTGATAATACATCGAAGAGACGAAGCTAGGACGCCAATTGGTAAACAATGTGATTGACATGAAAATGCACTTGGAAACTTATCGTGTTTCATTTTCCCGTGGACTCATAGGAATATATATATATATATATATGAGTGTGTCAAGCTGGACGTTAACGGCCTTAATGACCCTGGCAATTGATAGATAGGCTTCAAGCCCAAGTACCTAACTACCCAACCACTTGTTAACCTCCATGAATTTGAATTTTCCGCTATCGCCAGTCGCGCAGAATCACCGTGTTATACCGTACGCTATTTTACAAAAATACTACATAAGATAATGAACACTACAATGAATAAGATACTGTAGATACTAAGATTAATAGAATATTAAAATTCAAAAGAAACTTACCGATTCGATATCGACACATCTGTCAATCTGATGATTAATGCTTGTTTTAGGGGTTGAGGGGTTTGGCTTAGGAACCTCAGCGTCTTGGCATAACCTTAATTCAGACAGGGTTAAATTAAGGTCTATGTTAAGGTCAATGTTGAGCAAACAATTCATGAAAGTTACAAGTGCATACTCAAGGACAATGTGATATTGTTAAAAGATGTATTCATTATATCTTGCCTGGTTTATTTTATATCTATTTATTTATTTTCTATTTACAGTCATCCCCTGTTTACAGGCAACCCCAGAGCAACAAGAGTAGTTTCTTGTACCACGGTCGTCAGTTCGTACTCAGGAGGGAACGACTCCGCTCTAGTGGGTAGCGTTCACCCAGCAGCATCGGTTAATTTTAAACTTGATCAGCTTTATTCTCAAGGGCAAGGGGAGACCATCCATGATATCCTCAAGACGAAAGGGATCAAGAGAAATGGATTCCCATGCACACTCTCAAGAGCACAGGGATCCCTACCAACAATATTATCAAGAGTAAACAAAGGTACCCCCACCTACAATATTCTCAAGAGTATAGGGACCCCACCCACAATATTCTCAAGAGTACGAGGACCCCATCCACAATAATCTCAAGAGTATAAGGACCCACCTTTAATATTCTCAAGAGTACAGGGATTCCCATCCACAATGATCTCGAGTATAGGGACCCTACCTACAATATTCTCAAGAGTACAGGGACCCCATCCACAATGATCTCAAGAGTATAGGGATCCCACCAACAATATTTTCAAGAGCACAGGGGCCCATCCACAATAATCTCAAGTGTATAGGAACCCCACCCACAATATTCTCAAGAGTACAGGGACCCCATCCACAATAATCTCAAGAGTACAGGGACTCCACACACAATACTCTCAAGGGTACAGAGACCACCATCCACAATAATCTCAAGAGTATAAGAACCCCGCCCATAATATTCTCAAGAGTACAGGGACCCCGTCCACAATATTCTCAAGAGTATAAGGACCTCACCTACAATAATTCCAAGAGTATAAGGACCTCGCCCACAATATTCTTAAGATTAAATGGACCCCATCCACATTATTCTCAACAGTAAAGGACCCCCCCCCCTATCTAAAATATTCTCAAGTGTAAAGGGACCCCATCCACAATATTATCAATAGAACAGGGACCCCACCATCCACGATACGATGAGATGCCTGAGGTTCTTGTTGAGAGGTGCAAGTGACACGTGGCCGCCATTAGCAAAAGTGGAAGTGGGTGACATCATGTTTATAGGATGAGTATCCTCTCCCTGGCCAAAGCGCGCATCTTGGCTGGGGGAGGGGGTGACTGGGGGCAATGGACTCCCACCCCTTTTAAGGTATACAGTAAAGAATAAACCTAATAATAATGATGTATATATTTCTTATAACTATTCTATGCCTTTTGGTCCTCAAAAAGAAACTACAATAAATACGTATATATATATATATATATATATATATATATATATATATATATATATATATATATATATATATATATTCCTATGAGTCCACGGGGAAAATGAAACACGAAAAGTTCCCAAGTGCACTTTCGTGCAATAATCACATCATCAGGGGATGTGCTGACCAAAAATGATATTTTCCATCTGCAGAAAGAAGCATACCAATTTGTTTTCATCGAAGAAAAGGCCTTTGATTAGATCAGTTGTTTTTATGTTACCGAATATCATAGATTTTTCTCTCTAAAAAAAAAAGAAATGATCGCCGATCTTACAATGAACTACTTACTTTCAAAGTGCATTCAATTTAACGATAATATGACCAATAACTGTGATTTAACTCAGTCCCCATAACTAAATAAAAAACATTATTCAATACAAAACGTGTTGTTACGTACCACTTTTGTTTTGAGTTTCTCAATATCATCTCAATAGAAAAAAAAAAATTATTCGCTCCCTCGAATGCGCCTAAGACTCCACATTCAATATTGCCTATGCCATAATCGCTCTAGTCTACGTTACAGTTGCGAATAATTCCATCGTTAATTCTTGATAATAGATTTCAAGAAGTTAAATCGTGTACAGGATATACATAATGTACCTAAGGTATATATATATATATATAATGAAGGGAGAGAGAGCGGCAGCCTAGCCAAAACTTCCCTGCTCGATCCGAAGGAAAGATGGCGGCGCGTCAGGGGTTCGGGCTAATAATATTTTAAGTCTTGCCAGTACGTTCTCACACCTCAGTGGCGTAGCTGGAGAGGGTGTGGTTGTGGGGGGGCGGCCAGCCAGCCAACCTGAGGGCTTCGCTAAAAATACATAGAGCGAAGCTTTGTCGCCACGAAGGTAATTCTTCCTCCCCCAAGTGAATTAAATTTTTTGTTTGTGCTTCATTTCGAGTGTGATTTATTTTGTTTCTTCATCGCAGTATTTTGATTTTTTTTGCTTTATTTTGCTTTTATCCTAATTCATTGTAAAGTGTTGCCATAGATTATATTTTTTATTGAATATGGTGAATTTTTTTGCCATAAATTACTTTGTTGTTGAATGTGGTGAATTTTATTTCTAGATTTACATATTTTTGTCAAATGTGAAGGCCGTAGAAAATAAATCTGTTCTTAATTAACTGATCTTTAGAGTTAATGTACAATGTCCTAATCAGCAAAGTTTCATTACAGATGATTAATTAACGAGTTATCTCTCATGAAAATGCCGGAATATCCTCATATGTGTCGTATGAGCGCGATCCCGAGGCACACACAAACAGACAGCGTTCAAGTATTTGTTCAAAATTCTCATTTTTTAAAATAATGTAAGAGACTGTGATGAAATGACGCCAAACATTGCGTCAGGAAATTTCATGCTTGGTGCCAAATCCGTTTTCTTCAGTTTAAGTTGCAAAAGACACTTTTCTTTCTTTGGTTGGGTAGTTAATTGTATATCTAAGAGTGACTGCTATTATTACGTCATGCCACTTGAGTTGTCCTGGAATTTGATCAACTGGCTCATTCCGGGCTGGCAGAATGATTTTAAAACCACATTTACTCAATCAATACAGAATAATTTTACTTGAATCCCTTTTTTATTATTTACTTTAACTGTAATTTGAAGTTAATAGACTCGGCTTCAGTTCTCCCTTCCCCCCACCCCATTTCCTCCCACTGAACCTATGCCATGTATATATATACACTCTCCTGACGCAGGGGTGTTCCTAGTACTCTCGAAGCTCCAGGTGGACAAGACCTTTGGCCCAGTTGGCATACCTCCTGGAGTCATACGGCCACTGCGCCAACTCTTGCCCGCCTAACTCACCTCTAAAATACACCCCGACTTTCCCTTCCTCTTCGAAACACGCCTTGGGGCAGCCCAATCCCTTTCAGTTTAGCAAGACCTAACTAACCCCACCAGCTATCGGGCCATTGCTCTCTCATTTCCTACCGTCTCCCAAAGTCCTTGAAACCCTTCGATGATTCTCACCTTCTCAAACTCTATATAAATTTCTCCCTCTCACCTTCTCAAAACACGACATTCCCATCTTTCTTCTAATCACCAGTACGACATTGTACTGGTGTCTTCCTCTCCTGTGACTCACTTTTGGTCCATCTCTCTTGGGAGACTGATAACGGAGTGTGGTATAAGTTCTTTTGATATCTGTATTACCTTCCTTTACTTTCTATGCTCCTCTCTGTTCCGTGTGGCATAGCTACCAACAATGGTGTTGCTCATGGTTGCACAATATCCTGTACTCTTTTTTTTTCCTCGTCTCTCTCCATATATGTTTCCTCTTCCACTTCTAACCCTGTTCTTTTCTACGCTAATGATCCACTTCACACACTTTTAATCACCTACCCCTCGCCTCCTCCTTCCACTACCTATCTTCTTCCAATCAGAAACCAAGAGGCATCTCAGAATGGATTAGCAACAATAAACTGATTCCATTGAGACAAAAATGGCATATTTTCTTTCCTCTATATATATAATGTGAGAGTCACTATTCTCTCTATGGTCACCTTCAGGCAACACCACAATTCAAACCTGTAATCAAACATGTTGTGTCGATGATGGAGGGCGTTCTGTCAGTGCTTATGGAGTAGTAATACTGCTGCTCATATATATATATATATATATATATATATATATATATATATATATATATATATATATATATATATATATATATATATATTCTTTTTTTTTTCTTTTTGCCGCTGTCTCCCGCGTTTGCGAGGTAGCGCAAGGAAACAGACGAAAGAAATGGCCCAACCCACCCCCATACACATGTATATACATACGTCCACACACGCAAATATACATACCTACACAGCTTTCCATGGTTTACCCCAGACGCTTCACATGCCTTGATTCAATCCACTGACAGCACGTCAACCCCGGTATACCACATCGATCCAATTCACTCTATTCCTTGCCCGCCTTTCACCCTCCTGCATGTTCAGGCCCCGATCACACAAAATCTTTTTCACTCCATCTTTCCACCTCCAATTTGGTCTCCCTCTTCTCCTTGCTCCCTCCACCTCCGACACATATATCCTCTTGGTCAATCTTTCCTCACTCATCCTCTCCATGTGCCCAAACCACTTCAAAACACCCTCTTCTGCTATATATCTTTTCTCTCTTTCATACTATTCGCCATTTCCCGCATTAGCGAGGTAGCGTTGAGAACAGAGGACTGGGCCTTTGAGGGAATATCCTCACCTGGCCCCCTTCTCCGTTCTCTCTTGGAAAACTAAAAAAAAATAAAAGCGAGAGGGGAGGATTTCCAGCCCCCCGCTCCCTCCCCTTTTAGTCGCCTTCTACGACACGCAGGGAATACGTGGGAAGTATTCTTTCTCCTCTATCCCCAGGGATATATATATATATATATATATATATATATATATATATATATATATATATATATATATATATATTGCAAACAACACAGTTCTCTAACCTCCCAGCAACTCAATTTAAATACAAAATAAGAATCATTTCTTAAATATCGAATTTAAGGTAAACATCGGCTGTTAGAGATGGTTTAGTGAATTTGTTTTTTACAGATTCAATTTAATTTACAGAAGTATTTCAACCACATTTACACTGATTTTCACAGCCCTCCCCACTACCGATTTATTTACTGAAGGTTAAGTACAATATTGTCCAATATATCAACACCTGCAGGTTTGATCCTCAATATAATAAAAGTACATTAGGTAAAATAAGTGCCATTGCACTGTTCAAAACACTTAAAACACTTCAGTGAACAATGTCACTGAACACCTTCCACTTTATGTACAGTGATATGAACGGCTAGTCTACAAAACACGTCATTATATCTACAGTGAATCTGAAGTTGTTACAGTACCTGTACTACAGTGAAGCTGTGTTCTACAGTGAATCTGTGTACTACAGTGAATCTAATTACTACAGTGATCTGTGTTCTGTGTACTACAGTGATCTGTGTAAGTGTATCTGTATACTACAGTATCTGTGTATTACAGTGAATCTATGTACTACAGTGAATCTGTGTATTACAGTGATCTGTGTATTACAGTGAATCTATGTATTACAGTGATTCTGTGTACTACAGTGATCTGTGTAATACAGTGTATCTGTATACTACAGTATCTGTGTACTACAGTGAATCTATGTACTACAGTGAAGCTGTGTATTACAGTGAATCTATGTACTACAGTGAAGCTGTGTACTACAGTGAACCCGCAGTATTACTTAAAGAAGCACAAATGGCTGATAGATGAGGTACAGGCATAGGTTTTAGAGATCTTCAATTTGCAACCACTTTGTTAAGAAAGAAGAGTGAGGGGTGACCTGATCATCACACACCATTGAAGTTTTGAAGTCTGATTATATAGACAGTGAACAGTTCTTCAGTGAACAGTGCTTCGAAAAATGTCGGGGTAGAATAACCAAAGGTTACGCCATGGAAAATATATTGAAGCTTCGTCATGGAAAATAATTTTAAGCAAATTGTGACAAAATATATTAAAAAAAGTCAACATTTTAGTATGATTATCATGCGATTTAAAAAGTCAATATTCTAGTATGATTATCCTCCGATGGGAACATGATGTAGTTGATATAGGAAAAGGAAGATAGTTTATAGAAGTTAGAATTGCATTGTTAAAGATGGCTTACGAGATGTGTTGGGGGGGTCCTCCCCCCACGAGTGTAGAATTACTTTCCCCGTAATTATAAAGGTAATTATAAAGGTAATTATATTACATTTCTAAACAAGTCATAGTTAGCGTTACTTTACCTGCAGTGACTAGCCAGGGAAACACTGAATTTCACTGTACTACAGTGAAGCTGTGTTTTACAGTGAATCTGTGTACTACAGTGAATCTGTGTATTACAGTGTCTGTGTATTACAGTGAATCGTGTATTACAGTGATTCTGTGTACTACAGTGATTCTGTGTACTAGTGATGTGTCATACAGTATATCTGTATACTACAGTATCTGTGTATTACAGTGAATAGTTAGCGTTACTTTACCTGCAGTGACTAGCCAGGGAAACACTGAATTTCACCGTACTTATAAATACACTTAAGTAATTGGTTACTTTCTCTGTGCCGCTATATACGTTTGTGGATCTGTTGACATAAAGAAAGAAAAGGGGGTGTGTGGGGGGGGGATTTTTCAACCAGTAACTCCTGAAAAACATCTGTTCTCTGATAAGCCTATAGATAAGATTAAAAAAAAGGGTAAAAGTATCTTTAAAAAAATCAGCTTAGTCCTAAGCCTATAAATATGATGAAAAAAAGGAGATATAAAAGTCTCTTGAAAATCAGCCTAGCTGAAATGCTACTTGGCGACACATTGCTCCATTTTACCGCAACTTCCAAAGAAAGGAATGTCGATTATTTTAACACCATGAGTTAATCAGTGAAAGAAAGAAAATAAAATAATGGTGTGGAGGTATTTCAAGTGTTGAGGTAAAGCCTTCAACCCAGGAGAGGAGGAGGAACTACCTGACAATGTCCAAAATACTGAGCGAGCAGGTAAGGGTGTTCGAGGGCCAGGCAGGCAGACGGTCGGCCATCTTGCCTCGACCAATTCAAGTTCTGGGAAAATTTTTTGAGACTGAGAATGTACAAAGACCAGCTCGTCCTTGTGAAGATTGCTACAAAATTAGCTTTTACGTCAGAAACTCACATCTAATGAACACTAATGTTAATCTTATAATTCCTTACAGAGATATAGGATTAATTCAATAAGGACACGAACTCACACTTTTAAAATTATCTTATAACACTCTTAAATAAAAAAAAACATGGCTATATTTTTTTCATATTTTATAAGTCCTCTTTTCGTATATTCTTATAGAAATTGATGTGAATCTTATTCACTGTAACAAATTATATACGAAAAATTGAGAAATGTCGGCATGTAAACAAATACCTCAAAACAGGATTTTGCGTTTCATAAAAATGCTTACCAACATGTCTTCAATGTCGTTGGGAATGGTTACGAAAATAAGAAAAATTAAACTCTCAAGATATCTCTCTTGATTATTTTTATTGTGGCCTCACATTACACAAAATATCTCTTTACTGGAAGCTGTAGAGTCCCGTGGTTTGAGAATTTTATATGAAATGGTTCCTTTTGGTGTGTCATGAGCGGTGACGACATGGTTCAATTTCCCCTTTCCATGCAATCTATGACCAAATGATTATTTTTTTCAAACTTCTACTCAATCTTCAAGCCTTGGAGAACAAAGGAAGAACAAGAACATAATCACAAAATGGTTATAGCTCAATCTCCAAGCCTTAGAGAACAAAGGAATTTGAAGAACATAATCACAAAATGGTTATAGCTCAATCTTCAAGCCTTAGAGAACAAAGGAATTTGAAGAACATAATCACAAAATGGTCATAGTTCAATCTCCAAGCCTTAGAGAACAAAGGAACTTGAAGAACATAATCACAAAATGGTTATAGCTCAATCTTCAAGCCTTAGAGAACAAAGGAATTTGAAGAACATAATCACAAAATGGTCATAGTTCAATCTTCAGGCCTTAGAGAACAAAGGAACTTGAAGAACATAATCACAAAATGGTTATAGCTCATTCTCCAAGCCTTAGAGAACAAAGGAAGAACAAGAACATAATCACAAAATGGTTATAGCTTCTATTCTTTTTACATGAATTACATCAATACTTCTCATGTCGTCAGCTCACATGACTGGGAAGAAAACAACACATTTACATTTACTGAGAGATGTAAACAAGTTCTTACATTGCCATTATTATCATTATTATTATTACCTCAGAGAGAATTCTCAGGTTGGGACAAGGCTTTATTATTATAACTACTACTTAACCAGAACCACTTTTCGCTCGAGTTCACACAACACAATCACCAACAGAAGTTGTATTATTATACAAAAAAAAAATTTTTTTTTTGCCCTCAGAATATTGCATAGAAACCAAGGCAGTAACACGATCTACATAATTATCAACACAGTCAGTGCTCTGTGGAGTCACACACATACATGGTCTGAAATATACATCAACAAACATGTCTTTTAATTTAGAGCAATGGCACAACAGACTGGTGTTCAAGTGCAGCTAAATGGTTGGTTGAACAGGGAAGCCAATTCAAAATGGCGCATGACCCACATAGCCCAAGCGGAAAGAAATACAAAGGGTATAGGGGGAAATTTAGACAACAGGTAGTTACGTACTAATTTATACAGACAAGTTTAGCACAATAATACTAGACTGGGGTTGAGGGAGAAGGAGGGAAGGGGGAGCACACTGGTTTGAGCCTAGTGAAGGTCTACCCCGCCCATCGACGTTCCAATAATATTACACTAGGCTTTCCCGATCGGCAACTTTTAAGTGCATCTAAAAAATTAGACAATGATGCGTCAACTTATAGTTAGCAAGGCCATTATGCTTAGCGCTATTTACAGCTGAGATGAACGTCCATTTCTTGATGGTATTTTATGTATAGCCCCCCCCCCCCCCCCCCCCCCCCCCCCCCCCGTGTCTTCATTGTGACCCCTAAATGAAAAACCAAAACTATCATGACGTAGGCGTGTGAATAGGTCTCCTCTTACCAGAACGGACACTTAAAACTCCTATTTTCTTTCATTTCTACATTAAATCAGTATTCCCTAAATTTCATAAGAGGCAGGGGTAACTCCAATGTATCATTTGCAAAGATTTTACCCATGCCAGGATATACCGTCATTGTGTAAAAAAGAAAAACAAAATGAAATCCTTCGAATCTTTCCAAAATATGAGGTTGCTGAGAAGTCTTGTAGAATATAAAATATTAATATACCTCGCTTCGTATCCATTATTTTTTAATCTTCAAAGGACGAGCAGCATTATTGAACCATGGCAGCATCTTAAGCATGATAGCCTTCTAAGCAAAGTGGATATTTATAATGAATTCACAGGTAAACAGAAAAAATATATATATCATCCATTCAACTTTACCCCCCAAAGCTAACATATCCAAAACAATAACATTAAGCCTAGTTTAAGTATGCTTTTATAATAATGCCCTCTTAGTGGCTCACCAACACCACTGTCTGTACTAGGAAAATAACATTGGTATATAACCTCGTTGTTTTCATTATAACTTAGAATATTTATAGCATCAAGAATATTCATAGCATCAAGAATATTCATAGCATCACAAAAACGGTTATCCCACCTTCTCTACCACCCACACCCCCTGGAAAAAAAAAATAATAATAATGCTTCAAAGTAAAAATGACTTTCGTATGCTAAAAAACTAAATCTATTCCATCTACTTCTGATTCCATTATGTCAAAAGTCATCATACTCTTTGCTACATTATCGCTCAAACCTCGGAAATTATTTCCAGGGCGTGTCAGTATCGTAAATTGGAATCCATATAGATTTTTTGGGGGGGAAGGTTGGGCTTATTGGCTATCTACATCAAGGTGTTATATAACCAGATACATCAACATACACGTACAAAATAAAGCAAAACTGAGGTTTGATATGTTATACATGACCCAAAGAGTGTTGCCAGCCGCATGATGTGTGTCTCTGCCTTTGGGACAATGTCGACCCCGAGGCAGGAGTGGTTAACTCATTCTCTCTGGCCAGGTTTTAAGAATTAGTATCACAATACGAAAAATCGAACTGAAAGGACCTCCCAAAAATACTGGTTAATGCACTGTACAATGCATATATGTACAGCGTTACAAATATGCGTTATAAGCAGTATGAAAAATATGTACTTGAACACACTGGCAATGTCTGGGACTACGAGTACAGTCTTCTCCAAATGGCGCGATGTGCTGCTGGACATCATCAAACTATTGCACGAGTAAAACACTAACAAACACCTGACTTGTTAAGAATATCTAGTGACCTTACGACACACTGCACAGACTAACACACACACACACACACACACACACACACACATAGGTATATATATGGTCAAGTCCAACAGGTTTGGCGTGTGCGTTTGTGTGTACACCTATGGCCACGTACAGAGAATGGCTGAGGGAATATCAGTGTTTATAGACAAAAAAATATAGTATGGAATGTTGTGTAAACATGGGAAAGCTTACTTATTTTAAATCCTTATTTGCAACCGAGGATAATATATATATATATTTCACGACAAATAGATGAAAAAAAAAATGGATATTTTCGTAGGAAATATTTCGCTACATGACCCGTCTTTAGTGAAACCTAAGATGATTATAACAATATTAGAGAATATTATCTTACTCTTTCTTAACTTGACTGACTGAAGCGAAAACAGTCACATCAACGGTTAAGGGAATGACTGAACTGAGGTCACGAATGAACAATAGAACCTGATAAGTTCTTAACGTAAGACCGATATAAACTTCGCTTTTTTGTTATACTGAAATAGTGACGTGCGGAACCAACGTCAAATGAGCGTCTTACGATAAACATTTTTCTTAGCCTAGTATTGTTATTCATTTGGTCCATCTATATGTATAAATTATCTTGGCCCAGCAGACTGGTGCATTCACTAATCAAAAATCTGTATTAGTGTAAATATTCTCAACAGAAAACAAAATAATTATGTTAAACAATGTTTATCTTCTGACACCCACCCGCACACCACTATATAAGTATATATATATATATTAACATAAAGTTGAAAGTGATTCAATATCACCAGCCTTTACCTAAAGTCTCTTTAGACTGTGATATTACTTGGTGTTCAAAGCTGACCCGTTGCACATTACGTAAGAAGAAAATACTGGAATGGCTTGGATCGGGGAAGCCAAGAAATTCCGCCATATTGATCTGCTGGAAGCGAAGCGGAAGATGGCTGGCTCGCTCCCCAGGACTCACGTCTACCACATATATCTGTCTTCATCTCTGGGCCGCTACGGTGGTGAATTAATGATTAATTACTACAACATCTGCTGTGTTGAAAGGGCAGGATATATGTGGTATTGATACATATACATGTCAATAGTTCATATAGATTTTATCTTAATGTTTATATGCTTGGAGAGAGGTACAGAGAATTGTTCATATCTTCCACTGATTTCTGTAGCCTAAGGCCGCCCCTTCCTGTAGCAGGATAGTGTAGACTCCTTTGGAATGAGTTCTTTGATGATACAAGCCTCGCCAATGGTGGCTTTTCACTTCTAACTTCGAGTGGGCAAAGTCCTGACACGTGGTATATATATATATATATATATATATATATATATATATATATATATATATATATATATATATATGTGTGTGTGTGTGTGTGTGTGTGTGTGTAAATATTTGCCAAGTCTCTCGCTTGACAGCCTATTCCCGAATGCCATTATTGACTCATGAGACTCGAACTCACTCTGATACGTCTATAGTGTTTAAAAAAATAACCTAAAATTTTGGAATGTAAATTCTCTAAAGAAGTAATCTGTGACATCAAATAGAAGTACTTTCTATAGAATTACAAAAAAGAAAATAGAGCTATTGGAAGTCTTTACATTTTTTAAAGATAACGTTTTGAGGCAACAATAATGATTTTACTTTTTTTAGTCTTAACCAGGGAAGACCAGAAGGGACAGTGATTACAGGAGGAACAGCTGTGACACACACACACACACACACTCACTTTAACATCACAATGACCACATTCCACGTAACACCGATAGGGGCAACAGCCAAGGAACAATCTATATGGAACAGCTCGTAACAAACCAATATACCAACACTGAGAACCACACTCAAATTGTGTGTGTGTAGTAGTAGTAGTAATTTCATAATATCCAAAAAAGAAATTAGTACTAGTTTCACCGGGTACAGAATCATTTTTAAACCTAATTTCACCGGGTACAGAACCATTTCTTTTTTTCTTTTAAGGTTCAACAGACGAAAATGTATTGTGTTGGTTCAACAGACGCCGAGAGTGGACTATCCCTAAAAGGAAGTTCATGGAAAACAACTTTTCATCTAACATCGGAAGTGGTACAGTGTCGGGAGATTTGAACAGACCAAGACCTTCATGGAATGAGGTCAATTCTCTTATAACAACCTTCATGGAATGAGGTCAGTTCATTGATAACAATCATTTGAACAAACACCGAAAAAAAACCAGTCAGTATCAAAGAGACAATTGGAATGAACTTTTCGAGACCAGAATAGCCGTTTCGAACGACACCGGAATGAACCAGTCTCAGGAGGCACCAGGATGGACCAGTTACAAGACACGGGAATGGACCACTTACAAGACACTAGAATGGACCACTTTAGATACCATGGAATGGACCAGTGTCAAGACACCAGAACGGACCAGTTTCACAACACACGAGAATGGATTAGTCTCAAGAGACATCAGTCTGGACCAATTTCGAGACACCTGAGTGGATCAGCTTCAAGGGACACTGGAATGAACCCGTTTCTAAAAACAATAACATTTTCGGTGGGAAATAGAAATGGCTTGACCTACACGTAAACAAATGACCATGTAATAATTTCTTGTGACCGGAATGGTCCAGAGATACGAGTGGAAATTAGTTTTAGGACACATTATTTCTAAAATGAGATGGATAGATTTATCTAGCGTTCAGCGTCATATTCGATGCGTAACCGCTCTCAAGGAGAAAGGGGGAGTCGACACAGTCAACCGGTCTATTATTGGTTCTAAACCATCTTAACTACGACTAACTCTCTTATTATTCATAATCATTTGGCCTACTCCCATTTGCAACATCTTTTTAACGATCTTCAGCGCGGATAATAGTTGGGTGACGTCGCCATAACTTAAATGCTCGTCACAGCCTTGCGATTGGGTGTCCGTGACTATGCTTTTGAAAAGCAGCCAATCAACGGCCTACAATGGCATGACGTATTTCAGGAGTTGCCGATTCATGGATTTATGATTCCATTTTCCCAAACCAAAACAAATAAAAAAGTGATTAGAAAAAAATATTGATTCATGTAATACAGGACACAGTTATACGTTCAAGATGAACAATTATTCTAATGATAATTCTAACTGTTAGTACACAGAACAAAATAAACCTGACATAGTTTCTCTTGCCAATAGTTCAAAAACAGACAGGACCCCCAACCGCGAGAGATGTGGGTAAAAAAAAATATATTTATTAACCTCTGGCCACCATCCATCTGTATTTGGAGCCATTAATCATCATGTCTTAAGGTGAACTCTAATGTTCATATAGTGACATATTGCCATATATATATATATATATATATATATATATATATATATATATATATATATATATATATATATATATATATATATATATATATATATATATATATTACGCTCCTTAATGCCTATACAGAATTACCATTCTGGGAGGATAAAGCAATTATGAGGGGTTAGCATTACTGATAAATAAAGGATAAATGAATACACGAGTCAACAGTGTGGCGTAGGTCGAACCACGTGGCTATGGCACGTGCCTGGAACCACCCTTACCCTCCCATGGGTAAATGCTGCCAAATGTCTGAAAATGTCTTTTCCTACGTCATTCTAGTGTTTCCTGCGTTGTTAGAGGAACGTAAATAGCCCACCTGACAAACAAGTTGTTGTTGTATATATATATATATATATATATATATATATATATATATATATATATATATATATATATATACATATATGTATATATATATATATATATATATATATATATATATATATATATATATATATATATATATATATATATATATATTTGGAAAGGATCACAATTTTGCGCGTGATCAAGATATTCCTATGAGTCCACGGGGGAAAATGAAACACGAAAAGTTCCCAAGTGCACTTTCGTGTAATAACCACATCATCAGGGGAGACACAAGAGAGGAATATAACAGTCAGTTGATATACATCGAAGAGACGAAGCTAGGACGCCATTTGTTTACCAAATGGTGCACGAAAGTGCACTTGGGAACTTTTCGTGTTTCATTTTCCCCTTGGACTCATAGGAATATATATATATATATATATATATATATATATATATATATATATATATATATATATATATATATATAAATTCTCCTACTGTACCCCGAAGCCAAGCCTAAAGGCAGTATTTCCACCTCGTAAAGTGTGCGTGACACCTTTCCCGCGTTAGTGAGGTAGCGCCAGGAACAAACGAAGAAATGGGTTCATTCGATCGCATTCCACTGTCGCGTATTAATTAGGCACCGGAACCAGTGAAGTAGCTTAACCTCCCAATTGCTTCAAATCTGCTCTCTCTCTCTCTCTCTCTCTCTCTCTCTCTCTCTCTCTCTCTCTCTATATATATATATATATATATATATATATATATATATATATATATATCGTACCTTCCTGATTTTGGCTATATTTTGGCTATATCCACAGATGGTGAACTCTGTAATATCTATGATAGCGTTTATAGATCACATTCTAAAGAACCATCTGTGAACAAAATAGTATTAACCTGTTATGAGAAATGTTAAAAAAAAATCTAATATTAACGTAGTCTTCCGCAACAATAGTACGGTTAGGAGAAAGTCTTATGAATTCTGTGACCTTTCAGACGGGATGTGTGTACAATATCCCCTGTACAGGGTGTAATCAGCAGTTTTCCATTTGTCAGACTAGTAAGAGTCTTAATATCAGAGTTAAATAACATGGAAGATAATGTTAGGTCAAGACATTAATGTAACAGTTGTCCACCTCAAAGATTTTGGTTGTTAAATTGTTAAATTGACTGTAGCAATGTGATTAAGGTTATCCCATAAAATAACTTGATAATGGACACAAATATTGTTGAATCGCGAGCTATCAAACATAGTATCAGAGAATTATCAGAATAAATCAAATTATTGGTTTTATATATAAATTAGATAACGATATTAATGATTATACGAAAGCGCTCGACACTTGGTGTTTGATAGGGGGAATATGGCATGGTTGCATTAATACGTGAGAGCCAGAGCGAATGACGCCATAGTCCTTCTTACGTTCCAAGCGCTACCTGGCTACCGCGGGATATGGCGAAGAAGCACAAAAAAGAATAAAATGGAAGGTTTTTTTTTTCTTTTTTTTCTTTGACTGTCCCTGTGTTAAGTTAAGTAACCGTGCCTGGAAAATAACGTTGCTCCGGATGTGTGTGGCAAGCGTGGGAAGGGAACACAGATAAACACACACACCAGTTGCCTAGTGCTGCCATCTATGCTCACTGCCTTCCCCTGCTACTTGCGCGGTGCGTTGAATTGGCATTATTTTTTTCTTTTAAAGAATCCTCAATCTTTCACTACGGAATTGGAATATAGTTATTGTATAAGACATATCTTTGGCCTCTGGCATATTGTGTATGTGTGTATATGTGTGTGTGTGTGTGTATGTGTGTGTGTGTGTGTGCAATAACAATTATGCAAGTATATATGTACGTGGAAATATTATATTTACATACATATACACAGACCCAACACTTTGGTTCACAGCATCGCTACCTTGTCACAAACCTTACCTAAGTACGACCCTCCCCCCCTCTTAAACCACCCCCTTCAGCTAAGGGCACTATACTCCCCCTTAGCCAAGGGCACTATAGCCCCCTTAGCCAAGGGCACGCACTATACCCCCCTTAGCCAAGGGCACTATACCCCCCCTTAGCCAAGGGCACGCACTATACCCCCCTTAGCCAAGGGCACGCACTATACGCCCCTTAGCCAAGGGCACTATTATACCCCCTTAGCCAAGGGCACGCACTATACCCCCTTAGCCAAGGGCACGCACTATACCCCCCTTAGCCAAGGGCACTATACTCCCCCTTAGCCAAGGGCACGCACTATACTCCCCCTTAGCCAAGGGCACGCACTATACGCCCCTTAGCCAAGGGCACGCACTATACTCCCCCTCAGCCAAGGGCACTATACTCCCCCCTTAGCCAAGGGCACGCACTATCTCCCCCTTAGCCAAGGGCACGCACTATACCCCCCCAGCCAAGGGCACTATTATACCCTCTCAGCCAAGGGCACTATTATACCCCCTTAGCCAAGGGCACTACACTCCCCCCTCAGCCAAGGGCACTACACTCCCTCAGCCAAGGGCACTACACTCCCTCAGCCAAGGGCACTACACCCCCTCAGCAGCTGCGCTACACAGGCCCAGTAGGAGGGAGGGGGTAACAATACTACCTTCTCTTGGAGGTATAACCAAACGACACACCCCCCTAATATTCACCCCCTTCGCCCCACGCCCCTACGCCCCTACGCCCCTACGCCCCGCCGCGCCCCATACAGCCAGGGGGGGGGGGTAACACTGTGGTACCTCCTTCTGCAGGAGGGCTCGCTGGCGGGGGAAGGAAGGGAAGGGAAGGGAGTGAGTTAGGAAGGGGGAGTGGAAGGGCGTGGAGGGTGAGGAGGAGGAGGCGCGCGCCCTTTAGTACGCCCCTGGGGAGAGCATCTCCGGCCCGGCGTCCTCCACCTGGCGCTCGCCCTGGGCCAGGTCGCCCCGCCGCCAGCCCCTGAACTTGAAGAAGGCGTCCACGGCGTACGCGATCATGGCCGCGAACCCGAAGAAGGCGGCGACGGCGTTGAAGCCGTCCATGGCGCCCCAGGCGGCGCTGCCCGCCGACGCCGTCAGGTAGAAGAAGGTCCAGAGTGCGCAGTAGCCGAACTCCTGCAGGAGGGAGGGCGCACACACAACGGTGGTTAGACTCACGGCGCGTGTACTGCGCTCACGACACGTGCACTGCGTTCATGCCACGTGCACTGCGCTCACGACACGTGCATTGAGACTCACAACACGTGCACTGCGCTCACGACACGTGCACTGCGTTCATGCCACGTGCACTCCGTTCATGCCACGTGCACTGCGCTCACATGTGCACTGCGTTCACGCCACGTGCACTGCGCTCACAACACGTGCACTCCGCTCACATCTACACTGCTGTTCCACTGTATACTCACATGTACACCCCCGCTCCACTGTATACTCACATGTACACCCCCGCTCCACTGTATACTCACATGTACACCCCCGCTCCACTGTATACTCACATGTACACCCCCGCTCCACTGTTTACTCACATGTACACCCCCGCTCCAC